>NW_026623481.1:907283-973433 GCF_030028575.1 Malurus melanocephalus
AAAAAAAACCACCAAACACCCTTTTTTCCTTCCAAAGCTCCAACGTGTAGTTCAAGGACATTAWCAAAACTACACTGTGGGCTCTGGGAGACAGACTGGTCATGGTTTACAGACATGTTACAAGGGACTTTCAATTAATTAATACCACTCTGTTTTCACTCTTGGCTGTGTTCAATAYCTGGAGGAAATCAACCACAAACAAATTCTTGCACCATTTCCAGCCTCAGCTTTTACTTGTGCTGTTAGCAGCACCTCATCTCTACACAGTTCATCAACATTATCCTCTTATCCACTGCAAATCTTGCAGTAAACAGCACGAAGAAAATACTTTATCCCACATTTTATTCCTTTATCTGTATTCAACTTGTCATGCAGTAATGAAAACAAACACACCAAAGAATCATTTCAGAAGACAGTGGTTTGGTAGAAGACATTGATGATGACAAATTTCACAGAGAAGTTAGCAAATTCTTGAAGCAAGCATCCAGAAATCCATTAATTGTTCTGCCAACACTGACCCAGATTCTGCCATCTTGAGGGGCTGGCTCACAAATCCAGGACCCCACTGCAGTAATGGTGATTCACCATCACCCAGATCTTCCTTTGCTGCTGATTGCATAAAAGGTCTATTTAAAGCCAACACATCCATAAATGTGACTCTGCACAACAGACATTTCTCCACTGAACTAGACAAATAATAGAAAACAATTGCACAAGACACTCAATTCTCATACTATCAACAGCTTTTAGTTATTAGAAATACCAGGAGTCATTGTCAACAGACATTTGCAAACCTGCTTTACCTGCTGCATCCCAATTTGGATGTTTCAAAACCCTTTATTTTTAGTATTCCCATTCATTTTTTAAAACTTCACTTGGTTTCATCTCCAATTCCATGGTCAGAAACTCCATTAGAATACCCAAGAGCCTTAGAAGTACCAACTTTTTATTTGCCCAAATGCTCCAAGCAAAACATTTTTGTTTGCCTTTAAAATCTGGCATCATTTCAACAACCTTGTTTATCTCTGAAACTAAGCACCCTTGAAAAGCTCCGCAACCCAGTTTCAAGCCTGTTTGCAGTGGAGGCTCTGGTAACTGAAACAGAGAAGGTAAAGACACCACAATGCTSTGTGTCACCCTGTCATGCTGCCTTAGGGATCTCCTTCCACATAGTTTGAGGAACAGCAAGGTTAAGAGCCCTTTTTGTTTATAGCTTCCATATACAAGCAATGCTTCAGATTAAATAGGCACTAAAAGCTTAAGGCCTAATAAAGTTTAACAGCTGGTACTCACCCAGCTCTTTTATGGGTTCATGAAAAGCCCTTCCATATTTTTTTTCATCTCAATCTTATAAAGACACATCAAAACACAGTAAATGGCAGATTAAATGACAGATTAAAAAAAACTACGGAGCAAAAATGATGACAGATCTCCATCACATGGATAAAACTGAGAACATATCTGGAAATACAGGAAGTATTTCTTGTTCAATATTAAGTTATGAAAATGCCCCTAAGAAAGCATGCAATATGAGTGGCTGAGCTATTCACATTAGACATCAAGTTTTCATAGAATCATAGAATAGTTTGCATTAGGAAGAAACTTACAGATCATCTCATTCCAACACCTTGCCATGGGCAGGGGCACCTTCCACCAGACCAGGTTTCTCCAAGCCCCATCTCTCCTGGCCTTGGGCACTGCCAGAGATGGGGCAGCCACAGCTTCTCTGGGAAACGTGTGCTAGGGCCTCACCCCCTTCACTAGCAAGAATTTTTTCCTAATATCTAATCTCAACTGGCTCTTTTTCAGTTTGAAGCCATTCCCCCTTGTTACTCCATGCCCTTACAAAAAGTCCCTCTCCATCTTTCCTGTAGGCTCCCTTCAGGTACTGGAAGACCACAGCCAGGTCACCTTTAAGGCATCTCTTCTCCAAGGCTGAATAACCCAAATTAAACTCATCCAAATTTAACCCCAAATTTAATTAATCCAAATAAATTCAGAGATGCTTCACCTCTACAACACTGCCTACTACAGGGTATGCTTTCCCATCCAGAAATTAAGTGTTGTACTAAACCTAGCAACCACTGAGAATATTTTAATGTTGCCTACCCTTTACTTCTTGGCATTGACTAATAGTTTTTGTGCTACAAATGCTCAATTATACTCCAGCAGTAAATCTGTACAGCTCCTGGCAGCCTCCAGTGCTTAGAATTGCAGCCTCTACAGACAAATGTAGGCTGAACTACAATAGAGATCAAGGTGAAGAAAGGCAAACAGTAGTGCTCCATTTTACTCTTCTTAATGTAAGTATACATGTATCCCCATTTCTTGTAGGCAAACACTGTAAATGGAACCAAGAGCTGTATTAAACACATTAGACACATATTGGTTAGACCAGTTTAGAGTCCAGACTTGCTTTGGTGTGCTGCCTGTGTGATGTGTCAAACTGGGCACATCACATTAGGCTGGGCTCATGAATAAGTGAATACTGCAAATGGTTTTCAAAGCATGTGGGCAAGGGTAAACAAGAGATTACTCACACCTTTTAGCTGAATAGCTGAGTGAATATGCTGTAAAAATAGGTTGGCAAAAGAGCCTCGATGCTTAAAATTTGTCTTGCACTGTGCATAAAGTTTTTTGCAAGAACCCAATTGTAACTTGATGGAATCAGTTAAAATATTATGCATTCTCCAGGGCTCTAGTTCACTCCGTGTAAAAAATATTTTTAAGGCAATACAACAAAGTAATTCATAAGGGACCCTCCACATGATCAGCTGTCATGTGCATATTCACAAAGCTGAATTTGTGTAACCAAAAAGAAACTAAGAAAAAAAAATACACAAAAATCTTGACTTGAACTTGACACATAACATGTGAGTAGCTGCAAGAAGTCTTATCTAGCTCACCTGGATTTTTTTTTCCCTCTTTTACAGGCTTGTGTTTTCTCACACCGGCTACATTCCATAAATCAAGGTGAATCAGAGGCGTGTCACTTTATCAGCCTATTCTATCACATTTTAGAGCCACTCCACAGCTGGCACACACAGGTAGCAAAACCTGCCTAACTCATACATGAAAACCATTTGCAAGAAACAAGCTGAAATCTACACCGCCTGAAGAATAAACATCCAGCAGGGTAAAGAATGAAATTCAGATCTATTTCAGTCAGTTATGAAGCCATAAACATGTCTTTTTCTCAGTTTGTAGGACGAAATTTAAAATAGTTATGATTTGTGCTCTGTGCTATTAAAGGATGCTTCATTTCTCTATTTACAYAGAGCTGATCTCATTGTTTTTCAGCACCAGTAACTTAACAGGTTTTGCAAAATTGCTAATCCTTTCTCATAACAAAAAGGAAAACCAGGGGAATGTAAACTATTTGCCCTCAATTTATGAAGCAAACTTACACCAGACCCAAAACAGATCTCAGCCCATCATACACACACTTCTTGATGGCACTCAAGAGTACATTCAACAACACACTTACCTTTTCCTGCCTGTATTCTGAGTTTTAGGGTAAACAGATTTTTTTTTCCCACAAGAGATCACAAAAAGGTGATGTGCATGAATATGAAAAGCCAACTTTCAGAGCTGTGTGACCAAAAGGGAGATGGAGTCATGGAGGAGTCATGGAGGAGTCAGGAAGGAGTTATGGTGACAACCAYCACCGCCTCGCAAAGGTGACAGCCTGAGGCTGCTGGGCACCTGCAAAGGAGGCAGGAAGCCGGTGTGCTTATAAAGCATAGGGAAACTCCCAAGGACATGTCCCATCACAGCCTGACCTCATGGTGCCCTTCTGCAGCAACAGAGTGCCCAGCAAACAGTCCCAAAGTGAGCTGCACCCTGGCCCTGGGTGAACAACACACCCTCACAAACCTCTGAACACCCTGAAAACCCCACATGGCTCTGCACAGGAGGGCTGCATCCCATCCCACAGCCCCCATGGCTCCCCTCATCCTGGGCTGTACCAGCCACAGAGTGGCCAGCAGGACCAGGACWGTGRTGGCCCTGAGCTGGAGATGGTGAGGGCACATCTCAAATGCTGTGTCTAATTCTGGGCCCCTCAACCCAGGAAGGACATTAAGGGGTTGGAGCRTGTCCAGAAAAGAGAAAGGTGCTGGAGAAGGGTCTGGAGCACAACTCTGATGAGGAGCAGYTGAGGGAGCTGTGGTTGTTTYGTCTGSAGAAAAGGAGGCTCGGGGAGACCTTCTCGCTCTCTACAACTCCCTGACAGGAGAGGGCAGCCAGGTGGGGATCAGGCTCTGCTCCCAGGTAACAAATGGCAGGGCAAGAGGTCATAGTCTCAGATTGCACCACGGGAGGTTGGATATTATGAATAATTACTTCACAAAAAGAGTGATTAGATACTGGAATGGGTGGCCCAGGAAGGGGGCAGAGTCACCATCCTTAGACGTGTTTAAGGAAAGACCGGACGTGGCACTGAGGGACATGGTCTAGTTAACAATGTGGCGATCGGTCACAGGCCGGAGTCGGTCTCTTTTCCATCTAATCGACTCTGTTGCACTGGAAATTCGCCATTTCCCGCGCGTCCTCCTCATGACCCCCACGGCCGCCCGATGACCCCCATGGCCCCCCGGACTCCCCTCAGCGCCCGCCCCTCACTTCCCGCCCCCACCCCCGCCGTTTCCCTCAGCGCCACGCCCCCCGCGCTGCAGCCAATCGGATCTCCCGCCAGCGGGCCCGCAGCCAATCGCAGCGGGCGGAGGCCGCGCGCACCGACGAGCTCCCGCGGCCCCCCCCAGGCCCGTCAGTGTCGGTTGGGGCTGCGCGGGCCGAGGGTGCGCAGGCGCTGAGCCCCCACCCGCCCCGCTGCCCCTGGTCACCTCCGGTCACCTCCGGTGCCGTCCGCGCGTCCCGGCCCGAGCGGAGCCGGAGCGGGACCTCACGGTGTGGCCCGGGCGGGGACAGGGGTGTCCTGCGGCGGAAGGCTGTGGGGACGGTGAGCCCGGTCCGAGTGCGGGTCAGGGGCAGGCGCGGGGGAAACCGACCAGGAGCGCCCGGTGGGTCGATGGTGCCGGCTATCTGTGCGCTTTGCAGGCAGAATAATCTCCGTTCTGACCGAGCCTGRTAACTCGGTCGGGAGGTTCGGGAGTAGGTGGGCTAGTGCTGGTGGCATTTCTCAGCTGGGTTGTTCGCTGGTTTTGCCTGAGGTAGAGTTAATTTTTGGTTAGTACACGCCATTTGTGTATAAAAACACCAGTGCTGAGCAGCTTTGGAGCATTTCGAAGCGAACGCTCCGGGTTTGCGTCTTGCTGCGCTGTGGAAAACTCTGGTTGTGCTTTTTAAAGCACCTGACAGCATCGAACGGGCGATTCGCTGCTGCATGGCTCTTCTCATTTCTTTTCTCCTTTTTTTTTTTTTCTTTAAAAGAGCTGTGTTCTCCAAGTCCTCTGTGCTAACAGATGCTTTAATGCAGTTTTTGACAATCCTTTCTTGTAACTTTTATATCTTCTGAAGACATTTTAACTGTCAGAGGTCGGGGGGATGCTTTCCCGTGCTTTGAATTCCCCTCGCTGCTAAAGCTCCAGCTTACATTAAAGCTCCTTACACTTTTAAAATAAACTCGTAGTTTTAAGGAAAGGGKTGATGTTAAAAATATTGGGAAGACAGCTGCTGCTCGTACTAGAATCACTGTGTGTGAGAGAAAGGAAAAATTTACTGGAATGGGGCTCTTCTTGAGAAGTAAATACACTGTCTAGCAACATCGCAGGAGGTTTTGAGAAACCTGGACCTTCACTTCCTCTTTCTTAAAGACTGACAAAATAATTCTGTCACCTGAACAAAGTGCTTGAGTCACGCATAATACATTAAGAGAGGGGGGGGAAGCTTACAAATCATACCTGGCGCTCRTAGTCATAAATTCCTTGGTGAGAAATACTTACCTCATAGCTAKTTWWTTTTTTTTTAAGAGAGAAAAATATGGTACATAAAGGACAGGTTTAAATACTGTTATGATAGATGTGCAGCAGCTTAGAAGGAAAGTGGAAGTTACTCCTGATAGTTTTTTGTATAGAATAAGCAATGAATAAATGGGAATCTTAAAAGGCTTAAAAGTCTTCCAACAACTCTAAAGGGTGGAAACTGAAAAAGAAAAAAATGACAATTATAGTAGGAAACAAACTTCTGACCTGAACAGTGATGTGTAATAAGGATTTAGAGCTGCAGAGAACTCTGAAATGCGAGTCTGGAGTTGTTCAAATTCCTGTGCTTGAACATGAGGAAAAATTGTGATCGTCTGTCTTGGAATGTCAAATTGTAACACGACATGCAGAACAATGGAATAACTGATGAAAAGAAAACAATTCTTCCTTTCATTTAGTCTGCAGTGGAGAAAATCTCGTTGCTCAGTTGTTTTAATGTATGGAGAACTCTGACCCTGTGTGAGAAACTCTGAAGTCAGTAGGGAAATCCAGTTGACTGTAGTGGGTGTTTAGCCTGGTGGTTTTGGAATTGCCCCCTGGAAAGAAAATGTATATAATGTATAGCTAGTTAAACTGGTCAAAGTAGATTTGTTTTGGTTACGTGCCTTGTCTTTAAATTTTTCAGGTGCATCTAATTACCTGCTGGAAATACTTCAAAATCTCCACAATGAGCTCAATGTTGATGTTACTTTTTGCTGGAATACTTGTCTGTTGTGCTTGCTCATCTGGTAACTCGGTACCCAGGCTGCTCCTCGTGTCCTTTGATGGCTTCAGGGCTGAYTACTTGAAAACCTACAAACTTCCTCATCTTCAGGAATTCATTGAGGATGGTGTGCTTGTAAAAGAAGTCAAAAATGCTTTTATCACCAAAACTTTCCCAAACCATTACACCATAGTGACGGGTTTATATGARGAAAGCCATGGCATTGTGGCTAATGACATGTACGATGCGGATGCCCAGAAAAAGTTTTCACAGTTCAACGATTCAGATCCCTTCTGGTGGGATGATGCAGTTCCAATTTGGGTGACAAATCAACAGCAGGGAAAGGGAGCAAGTGCTGCTGCAATGTGGCCCGGTAGTGATGTAAAAATCAACAACACRACCCCTCATTTCTTTATGAAGTACAACTTTTCAGTGAAGTTTGAGGAGAGAGTGGAGAGAATTGTTGCATGGCTGAACAGCTCTGACCCAGTGGTCAATTTTGCTGTGCTCTACTGGGAAGAACCAGATGCAAGCGGGCACAAGTACGGCCCAGATGACACCAAGAACATGCGCAGAGTGCTGGAAGAAGTGGATAAACATGTTGGTTTCCTTATGAATAAACTGAAGGCTTCACGTTTGTGGGACACTCTYAATGTCATAATAACGAGTGACCATGGAATGGCCTCCTGCTCTGCAGAGAAGCTGATTGTCCTGGATGAGTGCCTTGGGCGCAATAACTACACCCTGATAGACAAGACTCCGGTTGCTGCAGTGCTGCCAAGGCAGAGTATGTTTGTGTTTGGTTATTTTTTAAGTCATACACTGAGAATTAAATCTTGTTTATCTTGCCTCTTAAAAGTACACAGTATGCTAGACTGTTTTAATCTTTTTCCAAAACCCATGGAGTTCATATTGCAGAACTCAGACATAATGAATAAGCTAAAGAATTTTGGTTTATTTACAAGTTAGTTTTGGCCATCAGTGGGACAAGGAGAGTTTCTTGTCAAATTGTTTTGGCTGATAAGGATGATCCTGGTACAGCTGGTTGAGAAAGTAGATAGGCACACCACTCTCTTGTTGCTCACTTTGTCTGTGCAGCTGTGAGCATGAAATAAACACATGTGTTTACTCAGAATAAAAAAATGACATTGTGTAAATTTACAAGTAAGAATCTAGTCCCAACTTTGATCACTTTTTCACTCTGTTTTTGAGAGTGAAACTTAAGATTTCCTATTGTGAATTCTATTTTTGTATCTTGGAGTAGTCCCCAACAGGCATGTGTGCAATCATGACACTGCTAGCCTCTCTGTGGACAGACTAATGAACAAAGTGATTTATACTGTAGTAAAAAAATATATTTACTGCATTGGATCAAATATTGACTACTTGAGGGGGTGATTGCTTTCTCTCGATTTCTCTGCTTGAATTTTGCCTTTCAAGCTCAGATGGCAAGTTTAGTTGCAGGTCCAAAACCACATCTGGGAGGTGTCTGATTTAAAATGAAAGTAAATTTTGAAATTCACCTTGACATGTAGCATTTCATAAGGGACATGAAAAAATATTTTTCTGTATTTTTAAAAAAAAATAATTGTTTTGAAATAATGGATCTTAGGTTTAATGGAAATTAATTGTAGTAAACAGGAGTTAATTTCCTGGTGTTTCACATGCAGTTTTTTCCTTGRCAGACAAAGAAGATGTTTATAACTTACTGAAAAATTGCAACAGTCACATGAAGGTATATCTRAAAGAAGAAATTCCAGACAGATTCCATTATCGCCATCACAAGAGAATCCAACCCATAATTCTGGTTGCAGACGAAGGCTGGACAATTGTACAGAACGAGTCCCTTTCCAAGTGTAAGTGTGTGTTCCTCCTTGGTGTTCTCTGTGGTTTGTGTGGCTAAACTGCCTTGTTTTGGTGCCAGCCAGCTGCAGGATGGTTCTCATTTAGCAAGGGGAGTCCTGGCACTGKGCAGGTTTAGGAATAGTGCAGCATTTTCTAGAACCTTTTCAGCCCGAGCCTGGAGTGTTGTAACAGATGAGGGGGAAATGGGGGATATTCTGTTGGCTGAAACACTTTGTCATGTTCAGCTTAATAGTCTGAGTTATCTTATGCAGGTTAGCAGTCTGTCTGAAGCCTTCCCTAGAGTGTGGGTTAACTTTTTAATGTATATAAAATAGATATGTAAGGGTGCATAAATTGAAGCACACAGCACACAACATTGACTATTACAGTGCATGTACTAGGATATGAAAATAAATGGCAGGAAATACTAAAAATAGTAGGAACACACCAGCATGTTTGAAAGACAAAACTCAGATGTTCCTTCTCAGTGCCTTGCTAAAAGTGTGCACTTTCTTCCTGCTAGATGCTATGAATGTCAAATTACATGCATATATACACACAAATATACATATATATTTCCCTGTGTTCCACATGCAGGGATTTTTTTTGGCAGACAAGGGGCATGCATAATTTACTTTAACAAGGAAACAGTCACATGAAAGTATATCTTGAAGAAGAAATTCTGGATGGATTTCCTTCTTGTAACAGTGGGACAATCCAACCTGTAATTCTGGTTGCAGATGAAGGSTGTGTAAGTGTGTGTTCAGAAAGTGATTGGACAGATTCTTGGTAGGAAAATCCATCAATACAAATTAAATACAAAGGTATCAACTTCTGGGAAGTTTCTGAGCAGTCAACAGCTCAGGCTGTTTGGTAGGCCAGGGACATCCCTCCTGGATATTTCCCTGTACGACTGCTGTTAGAGACATGGTGTTGAGTGGTGTAAAATCCTGGTTTCACCCAGTTTTTCTGATCTTACTGTCTGCCCTTTGCAGATTTAAGTTCAGGATTTTTCCATATTTGTACGAAAGTACTGACTTTTAATACAGAATGTGTTTATATTTTAATTTCCCCATGGATTTGCTACAATTATCTTCATATTGACAAACATGTAGCACAGGTGTTCTATAATCAGAATTCTTTTTTCTGTTCAGATTCAATTTCATGTACCTAACAACAGTAAGTGTATATTTATGAGAAACAGCATTGTATCAGTTGAAATGAACCACTTTTCAAATAATTTATTAGTGTAGGCTTCCCAGAATCRGGCAGGGGAGCTTTTAGCCTAAAAGCCTGTTTAAGTTTTATTGCCACAAAGTGGCAGCACAGTGACCACCAAGTGTGCCAGTAACTCCACACACGAGGGTCCTGCTTCAGAGGCGAAAAATTGGGAACTTCATYGGAGAGGGGACTTGGAGTAGCTCTGTTCAAAACAAACAAGTAATAAAAGGCGGGGAAAAAATCAAGAAGCAGGTGTGAAAACAAGCAGGATATGGTAACAAACAGAATGGTGGAAAACATTAAAAAGGRCTAGCAAAAGCTCAGTGAAGATGTGAGTGTGACCTAATCCATTGGAATCTGGACATTTTGCATCAGAAGCTTCAGGGAAGCACCCAAGGAAACAGTTCTTGGGGAAACTCATCAGTTGTTACTAAATAATGGACTTAAATCCAGTCACTCAAATATTGCACAGTGTGTGCTGTGAAAAGTTTCTGGTACCTTGGACAGGTTTTTCAGGAATGCTGTTAGGAAATTTGACAATGGATGCTTTTTAGCTGTTTATATTCCATCTTAAAACCTACCAGATGTCCAAGTACTCCTGACCTTATAGCCACAAAGGTTTTGCTGTGTGCCTTCCAGAGGCACAATGATCCTTTGTCTTTTGTTTTTGACCCTTTGGGTGTCCCTTCAGCTGAAGTACTTAATCTGATAAGCATGATTTGAGGGTATTTAATATGCTCAGAACACTACCAAGAGAAAGGTGCCTGATTTTTAGTAAGTTATTAAAGTGTCTGCTGTGTAAGGGAGAGATGACTTTCCAAAATTTCAGAAGTAAAAATTTGACTCATTGTGGAGTGGCAACCTCACTTGCAACTTTGGCATGAGGAACAGGAAGGGGAAAGCTGTAAATGTTAAGCACTGAAAGGAAAAGAGATTAATGGGATGGAGAACCATGGCTGAAGACCAGTATGGGAACAGACTTGTGGGGTCTGGGGAAGGGGGAAGGAACTCTGGCTTCTTTCTGTGCTTGATCCAACAGCTGCTTTTGTTGGTGCATCAGCCTTTGGTTCAAACACGTTTTTGGGGTGGGGAGAGATGGGGAGAGCAGCACTGGCTCCACAGGCAGAGGCTGTGACAGTAACTGTGTGCTCTGCCCCGCTGCAGTGGGGGACCACGGCTATGACAACGCCCTGCCCAGCATGCACCCGTTCCTGGCCGCCCGCGGTCCGGCCTTCCGGCGCGGCTACAGCCACAGCACCGTGGACAACGTGGACATYTACCCCATGATGTGCCACGTCCTGGGGCTCGCCCCGCGCCCCCACAACGGCACCTTCGCCAACACCAAGTGCCTGCTGGCTGACCAGTGGTGCATCAGCGTCCCYGAAGCCATCGGGATCGTCATCGGGGTTTTCATGGTGCTGAGCACTTTCACCTGCATCATCATCATGTCCAAGAACAGAGTGGCTCCCTCCCGGCCCTTTGCCCGGCTCCAGTTACAGAGCGATGACGATGATCCTTTGATTGGATAGCGCAGAGGGAGAGGAKCCTCGCTTCCTAAACTGCAATTTCAGGAAAACAGTTTCAATTTGCACTGGATGGCATTCTTTGTTTGATGCACTTTATCTGTGTAAAATACTGTACAGCCAGACCCTGCTGATTTGTTTGTGTGACTAGTGTCCTATAAAAATATTTTCATAACGAAATAGTGAACAGGTGGCTTTTTACTGGAAGAGATGCTTAACAAAATAAGGATGCTTATTTTTTCTTTCAAGGCTCTGAACATTTTCAGAATGAGACTCCAGAGTGTGACTAGCCAGGATAGACTAAGTGAATTTTAATATTTGTAAATGATAATTGCTTTTTTGTATTAAATTAATATTGACTACTTCTAGTGTTCTTGCACCTGTATGGGAAAGAAAAGCTTTATTGAGAGTTATGAGATAGTTTTATTTGGAGAATGTGTTCTGGCTTGTCCTTAAATTTGGGAGAGAGAAGATCCAAGACTTTCGTTTCTACCCTAAGTCAGCAATGTGACTAGAAAWTTCTGAGAAAGAAAATAGAAAACAGTAATGAAAGAATTGGTGCATCTCTCTTCTATTTGGAGCAATAAACTATGTGGTCCAGCACTTATAACCCACAGGGCAGGTAGCTCTGACTTTTCTGGACATGTGTCTGTACGTGCATTAGATCCACAAGTCCAGTTGGGATGGCACTAGTGCCTTATCTCAAGAAAGTCAGTTTAACCTGAAAATCCTTGAATTACCCATTTTCATGGGCTGTAGGTGTAAAATTACTGCTCCTAAACCCTGTGGAAAGTTTCTCAGGAGTAAACTCTACTGAATGTGTTTTTGAGATAAAGGTGTTTCTGCCCTGTGTAATAGCTCATAATTGTCTTTTGAAGGCTGTTGTGCTAAAAAGCTACAATTCAAAGTTTGATGTGTAAGTCATCAAGCAGGGATTCCAAACTCTTATTTTAAAGCCTGGAAATTAAAAGGAAGATGTTAACAGATCTTATCTTGAAAAAAATTCTCTAGTGTTTTAGGTACATAGATGCAAATTCCTGAGGAAGACCAGAGCTAACTGTTTTCTTAATTAAAACTCTTAATTTTTTGTTAATGGTCATCTAGTAACCTGCTCTAAAAAAAAAAAAAAATGATTGAGAAAGCCTTAAATGGTGTCTTATCATTCAGTGAAGTTAAATTGGTATTGCTACCCCAAAAAGAGAACTACAATTACCAAGTCCTTTTCCTACAAGTTTGATAGTTTTAAAAAATAAAGTGATGGAGGTAGTAATGTGGTTTCTCTTTCACMGCTTCATTGCAATTTGGTGTCAGCAACAGCCTTTTAGTGATCCAAAGCAGGAAGGGAGCAGGGRCTTTGGAGGGAAGAGTTACTTTGAACTGCCCATTGGAAAAAATAAACTCGAGCTTTAGAAATGTGTGGAAGTTTTAGCAATGTATGTCTTTCTCTTGGGGGCTTCTGTTGTACTGATTAAAAACACAATCCAAAACCTAACCAGTTCTGCTTTTTTCTTTTTTTTTTCCTTGAACTAGTAATTATTACTTACTAATGATTAGCCTTGAATTAAWCTGAATTTGAAAGAGGCTCATACCATTGAAAAAATCTGTGCTGTTACTGATAGGGTACTGGATTTTAGCCTGTTGATATTCTAGAGCAGTAGCAGAACTGAACAGAGTCACTTTGTCATCCTGCCAGATTTAAATTAATTAATTACATGCACCAAGAGGTCAGGTTAATGAGTAACTACAAAGCRAATGTGTTGCAGGGTAGAACCCAGGCTTACATGTGCTGTAAAAGGGAGGACGCTTAAATTCCTGCATTGCAGAGAGTTTTGTTAGCTTCTGGTAATTCTGCTTATACAGTGGGATGCTCAAAAGGGTGGAATTACTGGGAGATGTTCAGCATTATTTGTGTTTGGAAAGGCTTGACTGAGTTTACCTTTCTGGCAGGAACAGTAAGACCAGACTGKACTGTCCTCTACCTGTGAGTTTTGGGGTTTTTTTCTAGAAGCTAAAACTGATTAGGACAGTAGTTTCTCCACTTTGTTCTCCTCCTTCCCCCAAGCAGTTGTCACACAGTGTGTGGCCAATGTGCTCTCAGTTCCTCTGTGAATCCCCCTGAAGTCAGGTGGCAACGTCACCACCAAGACTTTGGTGATCAGAACTATAAATGCTGATGAGGCACAGTGGCAGAACTCTGATCTGAAATAGGAATGTTGATACACGTGGGGAAATCAAGGTCTAAATGCATTTCTCCTCATAGCTCTAGACAGGCTGTTCTGATGAGGACTGCTACATGCACAGAGCTGCTGTGGAACCAGTGAGTAGCTCTATCTGGTGGAAATCATGAACAGCCTCACTTCCTCTTCCCTTTAGCATGGAGATGAGGCAGTGCTACTGTGGGAAGAGTTTAAATAGGAAACTTAACTAGTAAGAAGTAGGATAAACTATATTTCAGTTGCATTGCTGCATATTTTCATTTCCAAAGATGTGGTGTGGTCTATAAGGGTGCTGAGTGTTCTTCCTGGCACAGACGGTACCAAAGTAACTGTTGTACATCCATTTTCATACAGATCATGTATAAATCAAGAGAATCTAGAAAAAACATTTGACACAAAGTTGATCTATTCAATGATGACTGTTTTTTGTTGTTTTTTTTTAAATAGTGCCTTCAACATGACAAAACATTACCATTGCCTTATTCTGGTTTGTGTGAAATATTTTTTATTAAAGCCAGCGGCTGGTTTCCTTTTCAGCAGCCAGTTCAGAACAAGAACAGCAAAGCTGTGGCTTCTGCTTCCTCAAAGCTACGATAAAAGAACAGTAGTTTGTGGTAACAGTTAATGACTTGCTAAATAGACACAACTSAACCGTGGTCATACAGGACATGTTAATTGAGGGGAAGTTCCTAACCCTTAGCTGGCTTTGCAGTTTAGAAGGGAATAGGGGACATTTAGTGCCACTTCCCAGCAGTGAAGGCCTGATGTTTCATTATATTGACTGCCTCCATAAAGGCACTCTTCCACACTGGGTACAGAAGCCCTAAAACATCCACTCCTCTGGGGTTCTGTGCTTTTTGGACGTTGGCATCAAGGAAACAGTTCCAGAATTGAGCTGATTTCAYCTTCCTAGAGCTCTGAAACACTGGTTTCAGGGGGAAGTTTAACTTGCTGYCTACACACTGCCTGTGAAAATAAACCTACTTTGTGTACCTCCAAGTWTCAGACACAGAGASATRTTTGCTCTAACATGCATGGTAGCATCTTTTATTACAAAAAAAAACAGTAGTGGAGGTTTGTTAATAGGATTCAGATTAGGATTTCGTTATGGAAAGGCTGATAGCAATACAGAATTTACCATTTTCATGTGCTTGCAACAATTTTTATAGTTTACCATCTAATAAATGCTTACATCACCTTTACTGTGGGGACAGACATGCCATAAAAGGTTTGTACAGCAGCACAGATATGGTCAACATTGCATCTGTGGCCATTATTCAAGCAGGGAAGAAGACTGGGAAGTAAGCCTGTTAGATTTCCATTTTACAAAACAATACTGCATATTTGTCCTTCTACATGCAGGTCAAGGTTGTTCACACTTTGACAGGAGTCCCTGTCCCTGCCCATGRTATTGAAATGAGCTGACCTTTAAGGTGCCTTCCAACCTAAAAACCATTCTATGATTTAAGAAAAGTCATTTTGCACAGCCCTTCATCTTACAACAGGCTTGGCAGTGCTGGGTTAATGTTAGACTGGATGATCTTAAAAGTCTTTTTCAACCTAAATGATTTCATGAATCTGATTTTTCTGCCCTTTGGTTTGGTTTTTTTTGAGACTGCAATTCTTGTAGCAGCATTACTGCAGCTCTTGACCAAGAAAGTCTGGAAGATTTTTTTAGAAAAAGAAACTGTATTCCCACTATTGGTATCTGATAGCTGTTTTTTCCATATATGGCAGCAAGGTGGGAAACAAGAAGTCTGTTATGTAAGAATCGTGACCTAAAATTCCTAAGTTCTCTCACACTTCCATTTATTTTTAACAAAGGCGTACACTGTGCAGAGTCCAGGGAATATTGGGGATGCACACAAGTTTAGACCATTCTCCYCCAGTCATCTCCCCCCAATTAAAATTTGTTTTCCAGAAGTGTTTTAAATGAATCCAGCACTCCATGCTTGATAGCATTATAGCAAGGATGTATTTTAACTTCAACATTTCCAAACAAGAAGAAACAAAGAAAACACTTGACATCTGTATGCTCCACAGGTAGTAATGAAACGCATCATGCATCATTCTCAGTTTCCAAGCTTAAGTTACAAGCTGTACACAGTGTATTCAAATTTGCTTTCCAATGAACTTGTTCATACATCATAGAAAGTATCATATACAGAGAAACTAAATCCCACATCCTCCCCAACAAAAAGGTGTCTGACAAAATGTCCCATTAGAGAAAAAGTGGCTATTTTTCTCCAGTGATACCATCTGTGCTTTCAATTTCATTAAGCTCACACCCAGCAACTTAAAACAATTGGGCAAATACCCTGAGAAGGAACTGCCCAAGAGGTACCTGCAAATACACCTAAAGGAAATGTTTGTCCCTAAACTGAAACACCCATATGCTACAAGATTCCCTTCATTTCTTTACAAAGTTTCATTTTACCCTSCTAAAGAAGGGCCTCACAGTGCAATACAGAACAATGACATCGACAATTCTCACATTCATGTCCCCAGCCTATTCTGAGTATTATTGTTCCCAAACCCTTTGTTGGGGAAACCTCCTTCTCTTTCCTTGTTCCATGCTTGGGCAGCTAAGTCTAAGTCCCAAATGACTGAACAACACTGACAAACTTTGCCCCTCCTTAAAATCAAGGGCCATTTTGGCTGATGATAGAACAACACTTGCCACAATTAAATTAGGGTTTAAAGAAAAGCTCTGAGATTACAACCCAGTTATTTTTACATCTGCCACAATCACTGCTATGAAATTACTGCAATAAGAAGAGTTTCTAGTAAAGCAGCATGTTCCAAAGTGCACAACTGCAGAAGCTACAAGTGAGGGTTATGGCATTGTTATGACAATTGTCACTGTTATTGCCTTATCAAAGCCTTCTTTTAAAYCTTCCTTTAAACACACACTAAGTTTGTGCTACAATTCATTTTTAAGTTGCAAATAAGCAAGAAACTGTGGACTCAATGCATCATTTTGCTGTGTGCCATCCATTTTTCAGAAGGGATTAGTAACAATTCAGAAGTTCAGGTTTCCTGCTCAGACTTCCCCAATCTCTGAAAACTTCTGTGAACACATTACGGCTGTGGTGGTTCAGCCTGAGCCCCTGCAGCACTCAGTTCTACCTGTGCCAGCACATTCAAATTAAGGCACAGCTAATGGCCAGCTCCACAAAGAACCAGCTTTTCCAACCTTTTCCTTCAGTGTTTTCTTGAGAAAATGGCAATGCAGGGAAACAAGGCAGTTCCCAGCACGGTAACAGCACTGAGTCAGCTGGAGTTCACGGGATTTCATACAATTTCAAATACATCCCCAAATTAAGGGTTGTCTTCCAACAGATCTGCATTTTTCCTGCCTCCCTCTTCAGCTATTATTACAGCTGAACTTTCCGCATATTCCTTAAGTTGGGCTATTTCATTGCCTTCCCTTTGAAGCATTTGMTGCACCCAGATGTGGCCTCTGGAAATGTTCACATCTGTCTGCAAGACACCTTAGTGCTAAGCAAGCATCCCTRCCATCACAGAGGAACCCAAAAGATCTTCATTAAGTCTGGAATTTAGCCCAGCAAAATTAATTTTGCACCCCAACCCTCCCCTTGCAGTACTGACTGTCAGTCACGCCCTCAGTTTGGCAGAGCACATCCAGAGCCAAGGTGTTCCCATCCTTGCTCTCTGCTGGGGGCTGTGGATACAGCCATAAATTGCACTTAAAAATACTCAATCTGTATTTCTGCATGAATTTTGAAAGTTTCTTTCTCCTTCAGGCATTGTATTCAGCAGCAAAGTGCTGAGAAATACTATTACCTCACACAGGGAGAAGGGGAAGTCTGACAATAGATAACTTTTCTCGCTTCAGAACATTTTTCATTAAAACTTTAGTCAGCAGCTTCTCACCACTTTAGTGAGCTCACAAAAACCCCCACAACTATACTAGCAAGAAGATTTATTGCCATACACAAAAAAATGAGAATAATATGTATCTTAGGTGACTCAGACTTAATATTTTTCCCTGACACAGGCTTTCCTCCAGAAAAACAACTCCAGTTTTATACCTTTTTTTTAATTATTAAAGTGTGCTTTTTCAGATTTAAGAATGTATATGGCTTAYGGTTTATACAGCTGCCCCTTAAACTGCATGTGTAGTCCTGATCACCCCATTCCAAGACCCACCCAGACAGAGCACAAGACACAAGTCAAACTCACAGTTAACTCACAGTCTCCAGCAGCAGATCAGATGCACAGCCAGGGATAAGCCTGACAGCACTCTGAAACCAGCCTGAACATCCATCTTCCTTAACTTATCCACCTCCTTTGTACCACAGAAACAGAAAAGACTCCATTTGGATATACAGGTTCAGTGCTTGTGCGTGTCTTTATCCTGTCAGCTGCATGGAACTCCTAGAAAATTTAGTGCAGTGTACAAGAAGTACAAAAAGTATAGACCTACATTTACCTAAAATCATACCTAAAGTGGTAAAGACCTATATTTATCCAAATAATTTTTAAAAAAAAACAAGAATCAAGCAGTTTAATGCTGATTGTTAAAGGCAATACCACTTAGATTCATATTTTGGGGCTACAATTAACACAGTAGTTTGAAGAAATATATCTAACTCTAAACTAAAGAYACTTATCACTGCATGACCTAGCTGAATAATAATGTTTTTTTTCCTTCACCAAGTTATTTTTTCCCACCAAGTTATCTGTAAYGGTGATTCATGCAAAAGCGTCCTTGGGCAGGGAAGAAAAAAACAAGTTTTATACCATTCAGTGACTTGTTAGAAACAAAGAGACTCAAAAAACCTCAAAAAGAATAAAAGAAAAAAAAAGGGTGGGAAACTAAATCACCATTTAACAGTCTGTGAAGTACACCCCAGTTGATGTTATTTCTCTAAAAATAGCCATAATAAGGTATTYGAGGTCTATTGTCACTACAGGTCTAATAGACATAGAGCTTTCCAGGTTTACCTAGAGTATCCTGGAAGATGAAGTGGCTGCAGGGTGAAACAGGAACATGCTCTCTCTCTGCATACCTGGTCTCTACATGCCCCAGAGTACCAATGGATCAGCATCCATCTCTTTTCACTCCTCATATTTATGCTGATCCACCTCCATTGTTTATTTTCTTTGTATAGGCTTATTTTAAGCCTCACACAGGAAATAATCCCAAGTTATTAATCTTGCAGCAGTGGCTGGGCAGCTTCAGTGTGTCGGATTTGCATGGAATTTGCTTGTGCGAGGACAAAATGCTTAACAAAAACTGCAGTGAAAACCAAAACAAGCAAGCTRCCCAGGAAGACTCCTACAACAGTGGAGTAGGTGTCTGTTCCACGGGCTCCAGGAACTTCTTCAGCAAGTAAATCCTTCACAGCATTGAAGGAACCATTGTTGGGCAGTGGGCTGATACCAAGCACATGGCACAGTAAGGGGTACAAGTCTGTAGCATTCATGAATTCTTTGGTGGTGTTCTTTCGGAAAGCAGGCCCGACTGCCAAAAAAAGAGGATGCATTTCTGGTACAGCGTTGTCATATCCGTGATTACCGACTAGAAATAAAAGAGATAAAGGTCAATATCCTGAAGCTGCAGAACAAGCACTGAACCTTTTCCTAGAACCAGGAGAATGCAGAAAAGGCACAGCCATCAGTTATCCTTAAAGAGGTTTATAAGAATTATTTTGATTGACAGCACAAATGTCTCCCAGCAAATACCAAGTCTCAGAGCTACGAAGAGCAAAACCTGAAAAACCCACAATGGAGAGCACTATTTGACACAGGGAAAACAAAGGTGAATTCATAGGGCAGTAACAGCATTGTCAATGGAATGCTATCTATGCACACCCAATTTTCATTGATTTTTCTCAAGGAAAATCTCCAATTTTGCAACTGGTTTGGATCTCTTAGAGAAAATTAAAAAGAACATGTAGAATCTGACACTTTGACATTTTCTCCAGTTTTGTACACTATCAATTCCTCAAGAAGGAAAAATACCTCAGTAGTGGGTGTCCAGTGCTCATTCCTGACAGGGACATKAAAAACTGGGAACATGTCAAACACAGGCAAAAGAAGCTGCTCTCAGCAGCTACTGAAAAACTTGCTAAGTCTTACTGGTAATGCTCTTCAGGTTCATAACGAGCAGGAAATTTTAAAAGGTTCGCAATTAGAAATGTAAGAACTGACCACGCAACACCTGTATTTTTCCTCCTAAGTAACCAAAAAGTTACAGCTCACTTTCTACCCTAGGACACCATCCTACCTATAACAAATCTCAAAACCGAAGGTGAGAAACTCAGAAGTGGTGGGTTTTTTATTCCTCCAAATCACCTAGGATGTCTTTTTTTTTCCACTAAGGCAAATGAAAATCACTGGTGTGCAGTAACACAATATCAGAAAACTCTTCGTAGTAATAGACGGAGCTAAGTGTAGCATCTACACAAGCTGAGGACTTTCAGAAAATTGTCTATTTCTGACCCAGCCCTTTTCCAGTAAGTAATACATGATAAAATAACCCTATTCACCTGCTACTCAACAAATTCAGTTACAACTTTCTTTTTTAATCTCTCAGGAAGTGGTTGGTGGTTTGCTACATTCTGAAAGACCTCAAGTATGAGGCTGCTAAAACATGTGATTGATCTTATCTCAGTAAGTTTAATATTTAAAAAAACAGTAAGTTCAGATTCTCCACGCCTAACAGGAATGTGCTTCCCATTCCATCAGTAAAAAAAAAATATAAATTCTACACACTTTAGTTTTCTCTCCCAGCCTGAAAAAAAAGAGCATTGGTTGGTACTAGGAGAGAAAGTACCACATAAGGTCCCTGCCTTGAAAGATACAGCAAAACACTATAAAGACAGAATACTTACGTAGAAAACCATCAGTCTTATTATGTACAATTTCCCATCCTTTATCAGCCACTGCTAAGATGGGCTGAATTTTACTGTTGTGTTTGTAATGAAATCTATCTGGAATCTGCTCCTTTTTATATACAGTCATGTTGGGATGAGCGTTGGCCAAAGCTTCATATACTTCATCCAGTTTGCCTTCAAACAAACAAGAGACAAAAGAAAAAAATTAAACATACCAGTATGTTTACTAACTCATCAGTAGTTAAAAGACAGCTGAAAAAAATGGGCAAAATGGACTTCCCTCAGAYGTGAATTATAGCTGTAAGAAACAACATGTGCATGGAAGTTACTGCGAGTAATCCAGAGCCTCAGTCACAGTAAGATCCCCCTCAGCACCAGACTTCACAGCCTGTTCCCAAGCAATAAGTACCTTGCTAATTTTAGAAAAATCCCTCATTTCACAGTTATCAGAATGTAAGATGATAACTTTTCACAGGAATCTGTTAGGAAGCATTCAGTTGTCTCCTGGAAAAGGAACCAAACCTCCTAGCTCTGTCCAAAGCCTGAAAGCGAGAAGACAGCTCCTAAACACGTTCATGATATCATGGCTGCATTCAGGCTCAACTCTGTCTGTCCCCCCAGTTAGCCATGAGTGACACTTTTCATCTATTTTAAAGCAGTTTAATTGTTTCTTGCTTTCCTTTATTATTCAGTTACAGCCAACAGCATGAGCTACTCTTCTGTATTCCCAGTGCCTGCTCTTTTCCCTTCCYTAGTCAGGGAGCACAAACCCTCAAGAACTCTACCAACATCACTGAATAAATAGGCATTTTCCACCCACAATTCTTTAATTGCTTATTCCCAGTTTCTGAGCTTGCCTTTCCAGTAGAAGCCACTGAAGAGCCACAGTTGGACAAGCTGGCTGGAACACCAGCGCACAGAGAGGAGGAACCAGAAAAGACAGCCAAGAATACAAAAGCAAGGTCAGGAATTGACACCTGAACAAATTTCTTCATTCCCACCCTCCACTTCAGGCTAGATTCCTATTGAGGGCGATGCAGTGCACAGAACAGACTCTTGTGAAACACATATCCCTCAGCTCTATGACTTAGGTGAGTACTTTGTGCCACATAGGCAGCTGAGAGCACAGCGAGTGTCTRCAGGCCCCTTTCAGCCTGCCATTTCCAGCACCCATGAAATTTTGAATGGATCTTAGGGAAAAAAATTGAGGAGGAGGTAGYCATTGTTTCTAAAGAAACCATCTTCCTTTTCCCCCTCAGATCCTGGAATCCAGTATAGAAATGCAGAGGGAAAATACATTAATGTATACATTCTGAAGGAAATATGTTAATGTATGTTTTTTATCTCAAACTGGCACAAAGAAAAAGGAATCACTAAATTAAGAAACAAAATAAAGGTCCATATGAGATAGCAAAAGCAAAGATGACAGTTACAGCAACAAGTAGAGGGACTCCAATGTAGTGTTTCTAGGACAGTAGTAAAGTCAATTTCGCTATGTTACTTTTCTATATGGGATGGCAGGGAGGAGAAGCCCCAAATACAGCAAATTTGATTTTACACTAATTATTTGCATGAATATATTTACACTAAATGCAAGAAAAAGGCCAGCATCACCAGCTGTGCTACAGGTACCTTCTTTGTGAACATGTATTGAGTTCCACACACACCCTAATACACCAGCAAATGGCTTTAATCCTTCTCTTGGGGAAGAAATACACATCCARACAGTTAAAAGAAATTGCTGCATTTTTAAGCAATCAAACTTTTTCTCAGTATCTCACTAAGTTTTACCATTCCCTTGGTTTTAGAAAGACAAATGTAATAACAAGAGAAGAATCAGTGTTATGTACTTAAGCATATGTTAGCTCATACCTAAACTGGCAGTGAAGTTCATTGTTTTATAATAAAAAGCACAGCTGGTACCATGAAGTAAAGAATTTCAGCTGTGCCCAAAACTAATTCTTGTTTATTGGTAGTGTAATAAATACCTGAATCTCTGGGCAAAATTGAATCCAAGCTGTTTCTGAAATCCACTGAAATGGCTCTTTTACTATTCCRTCATCTAATTGCTGCAGAGATACTGTTTCTTTTCAGCATTTAGCAGACAGGAGAATCAAGTTACACATCTTAAAGTTGTCATTTACTGCATTTGGGACATTTCAGAACCGAAGTTTACTTTTACAGCCTCTTTATTTGCTAATGAGAACATCTTGGTAAGCCATGTTTGCCTCTATGGGGATGGAGCTCCCAAACTTAGCTGTTTTATCCCCACAAGGASAAACAGCACCCAGCTACAGGGCCTGACTGTGCTTACAGAGCAGAGACCTCAGTTAGAGCACACCCACATTTTAGTCCGAAGTATCTTTCAAATTAAAAATTACAAGAGTCATTTGTTCATGTATGCAAAGGTCACTTAAGTCTGCAAAGCACCCTCCCTACTGAGGTATTAAATACAGAGTGCTATCTAGCCATTAGTGATGCAAATATTACAAAATTCTTAAAAAACATCTTTCCAGAAGGCCACCTTAAAACTCAATTTCCAAATCAGCATTTCTTTTGTGTGGGYAGGAGTGTTATTTTCCAGGTTAACACATTTGCACCAAGCAGTTTACAGCACCTGGTCATCAAAGTAAAGAGCAGATGCATTAGTGACACTGAACATACATCTGACAATTCAGCAACCCCTCAGTGACTGCAACAAGATTTCAGACTTCAATTCCAACATCATTCTTCCCCATCTTTATCACAATAAAAATGGTATGAGTGTAACTGGCTGGCTGTTCAGCATGACAAGGGARAAAACCTCAAGTGAACTACAATAGCTGGCAGCGAATCAAATAGCCARCACAGGCTTTCTTTTTATCAAAGATCCCCATCTGTTCTCAGTTTACTGTTTGAGTTAGAAATATAATTCTTCCACTATGGTTTCAGCATCTTGATGAAAGGCAAGATATGTAACATTCAGGTGTTATCTATCTAGAATGCCACCCAGCCTTGATAATGCCATTAGATTATCTTACTGCTCACAAGGACTAAAGGATCCTTGGCAATATTAGTCAACAGCGAACAGATTTGCTCCCTTTTCTTTTCTCAGATTTAATCCAGGCTTTTGACAGAGCCTAGAAAAAGAACAAGGAGATCCTGCAAGTACTCCTTGTTCAAGGCTGATGTCCTACTGCCATCAGTGCTGCTACCACAAACTCAGTCTATAAAGTCCGGATACTCAAGTACCTCCTCAGGGAATGTTACTGCTGTAGCTCCTACCTTCTTTGGGTAAAATGGCTACTGCAGGAGAGTGGTCGATGACTTTATAYAGCTCTCTGCTCACATACTGATCAAGTTCAATGAGCCTTTCTGAGGATGACTGTGACATTCCATGATCACTTGTGACTATGACATTTATCACACCCCACAGCTTTGCTTTCTTCAGTTCAGCAATAAGATATCCCAGTTTTTTGTCAATGTCACTGATTATTGYTCCCATATGTGGGTTTTCCGGGCCCAGAAAGTGGCCCATCTCATCAGGCTGTTCCCAGTACAGCAGACCAAAGTTTATGGGCTCTTCTGATGTAAACCAGTCAATGAGCTTCGCTACCCTGTCTTCAAAGGGAACAGATTCATTGTAGGGCATATAATGTGTGGGCAAGACTCCATGTATCTTCACATCYGTTCCAGGCCACATAGCAGCACCAGATTTGTGTCCTTCCCTCTGGTTCGTCACCCATATTGGGCTGGCCTCTTCCCAGAATTTGGAGTTGTGGGTGTTCATTTTGTTCAGAGAGAAGGTTTCGTTCAGGACAGGATCGTACATCTCATTGGCGACGATGCCGTGGCTCTCTGCGTAGAGCCCGGTCACCAGGGTGTAGTGGTTGGGGTACGTCTTCGTTATGAACACGTTTGTGACCTGCCTGACGTGCACCCCGTTCTTCATGACATAGTGAAAATTGGGAGTGGGGACTCTGTAGATGTAATCCCACCGAAAGCCATCAAAGGACACCAGCAGCACTCTGGGCTGGGCTGGCTGGAGAGACAATGCACTTTGAAGAAAGAGTAAGAAAATTCCCAAGACTTTCCAATAACTGCTCATGGCTATTCTGGAAGGTGTCTGTCCCATCTTCTGAGGCAACATGGCATCTGTTGAGCAGAGACAGAAGTTATCAAAGTCATAACTTAGTTTAAAGAATGAGTGGGTAAAATATTCCTTATGTATTTATATATTCTAAAATAATATTTTACAAAAGCATGCAGTGACAGGACAAGGGGCAATGGCTTTAAACTGAAAGAAGGCAGGGCTAGATTAGATATTAGGAAGAAATTCTTTACTGTGAGGGGAGTGAGGCCCTGGAACAGGTTTACAGAAGCTGTGGCTTCCCCATCCCTGGAAGTGTTCAAGGCCAGGWTGGACAGGGCTTGGAACAACCTGGGATAGTGGAAGGTGTCCCTGCCCATGACAGGGGGTTGGAYRAGATGATTCCTAAGGTTCCCTCCAAACCAAACCATTCTGTGATTCTAATTCTGATCACAAGACTCACRGATATTGACTACTCCTACTATGACTTGAATTCCTTATTTAACAGTCCTTATTATGCCCTTATCTGAAAAAATATGACACATAATTTCACATTGTATTGGGTTGTGCTCCCTTGACCCAGTTTCCTCCTGTTCTTCCCAAACATCTTGTTTAAAACTCAGCTATCTACTAAAGTAAGATCCCTGTAAGAACCCTCACACAGAACTTCCCTATCTGTAACTGACCTAAAATTTCATGCTAGTATTTCCCATTTCTTGCTCAACAGCATCATTTAACCACAAGACCAGATATTGCTCAGTCCAATCCTGCATGTGGGCAGTACCGATATTCCTCACAGCTCCCTTTGGGATCCCAATTTTCAGCAATCCTCTGGGACTCAGTCACTACTGAAATTCAGCTGGGAAACAGTGCATCTGCAAACAATAAATCCATCTCAATACTCAGAGTACATAAATATCCTAGTGAATATAGGAAATTACAGTCTAACAAGCATTTGAATACCCCTGCAACAATAGAATGGGATCTGCGGCTGCCTCATTCCTGAAAATGTTCAAGGSCAGGTAGGAYAGGGCTTGGAGCAACCTGGGCTGSTAAAAKGTGTCCCTGCCCATGGCAGGGGGYTGGAACAAGACRAGCTTTAATACGGTCCCTTCCAACCTAAACCACTCTGTGATTCTAGGATTCTACGACTTGCAGGCAGTCAAATGTTACACCAAACCTGTGTGTTTCTCAAAATTAAAATCCAGGCCTTGAGTTCTGCTAAGAACAAACTGACACTCTAGAGACATAATTCCCCTTTCAGTAAACAACACAGACCCGAAGGATACAGATTCCCTCAGATCCACCTGATGGGCTACTTCTAACACCTGAAGGACGAAGGGACAACACACTGTTGTATTCATGGGAACCCCAGCTGCCGAATTAGACATAGCTCATAAATTCTCTTTCTGGGGAGGAACAAGTACAGACCGCAGTCCTTTCAAGTAAAATCAAGTCTTTACTTCTGAATTTTAAACAGTTAATGATCTCAACATGATCTACAAATCCATTATTCTAATTCCTTAACGCTTAGTAAATAATARATGATGGGTGGTTTGGTTTTTTTCCAAGGCCTGCTCATACTGTTCTTCCCCRGATACAGCCTAAGCACCTCTATTGAGCCGGGTCTCTGCAGATCTCGGCACCACAAAACCCTGGGGACCCGAGGGGCTCTGGGGGGACGAACCCGCCGTTCTGCCAAGGRCAGGAGCTGCCACACGGACGCACGGACCGACAATACAGACAGAGAAGCGCCCCGGGCCGCGCTCGGCKGCCGCCGGAGCTCAGCACACGCGAATGCCGAGCCCAGGCCGCCATTCCCCACACGCAGCGCCCGCACCCCCCTCAGCCCCGGGCCGGACACCCCCGAGCCCCGGAGCCGCCCCGCCGTTACCTGAGGGGCCGCGGAGCAGCGGCTCCGGCCCGGCCCCGCCCGCAGCGGCCCCGGCGCTGTCACTCAGCGCGTGTGGGGCGGGACCGCGGGGGCGGGCCGGCCGTGAGGGGACACGGAATTACGGAGGCACGGCGTCATTTTGGTCGGGAAGGAGCTGTGAGATCGCGGAGTGTAGCCTGTGACCGAGCTAAACCATGGCCCTCAGAGCCGTGTACAGTCTTTCTTAAATACCGCCAGACAAGAATAATCTCTACCCTGTCCCTGGGCCGCCCTTTCTAATGTCTCAATTATCATATCTSTGAAGAAATTCTSCCTAATGTYCARCCTAAACCTCCTCTGGCTCAGCTTGAGGCTATGTCCTCTCGTCCTGTCSTTGTTCCCTGGGGGCAGAGCCCRGCCCTCACCCGGCTCCACTCTCCTGTCAGGGAGTTGTGGAGAGTGAGAAAATCCCCCCCGAGCTTCCYTTTCTCCAGACTGAGCCCYYYCAGCTCCCTCAGCTGCTCCTTGTGCTCCAGACCCTTCCCCTGCTCCGTTYCCTTCCCTGGACACGCTCCAGCCCCTCAATGTCTTTGTYTTCRTGAGGGGCCCAGAAYTGGACACAGCACCCGAGGTGTGGCCTCAGCAGTGCCCAGCACAGGGGACAGGGGACAGTCACTGCCCTGGYYCTGCTGCCACACCATGGCTGGTACAGCCCAGGTGMCACTGRCCTTCCCACCCACCTGRGCACACCTGGCTCATGTTCAGCTGCTGTCATGTCACCAGCAGCTCAGGACACAGGTGAGGTGACTTCGGGTTGTGTTCGGAGTGAGTACAGCACTTGTGCAGGTGTCAAGAGGGGCAGGTTGTAAGGGTGTTGATGCATGTGTCATAAATTAAATAGAAATTAATAGAAATAGGGCTCAGGCAGGGCTGGCTGGGCTGTGACCCAACTGTAAAAACCAKGAGCAAAATTCATTCTGGATATCTGGAAATGCTTCTTCAGTTAAAAAATAAATAAACAAAAAAAAAAAATCTAACGAACAGTTGTTTTGATTCTGCTGTTTTTCTATCAGCCATTTTCTCCTCTTGTGTTTTGAGGCTCTAAATTTTCTATTTGCTTCCTGGCAGATGTTTTCCCCATCTTGGGATATCCAGACCCACAGCTATGCCCTGGAATGAAGAGAAAAATAAGTTTATCCTTCTTCAGCTTACTAAACTACTGAAGGGGACAAATATCCAAGCTAGGTTTCCCACGTTTCCTAGTTGAAGATCTACACTACATTTGAGTCCAAAGTCTGTGTCCTGTGTACAGACACAAGCCCCACCCCAACTCATGGCAGAGTACAAAACCATTATCCTCTTACTGCTGCTTGGGAACACAGAATCATAGAATTGTCAAGGTTGGAAGAGACCTGTAAGATCATCAAGCCCAACCATACAGAATTATCAAATCAAACGGGCTGCTTATTAATCACTTTATAGCTGACAYTACCTATCTGTTGAATAATCTAGATATGTGTATTCATATATGTACTACCTATGTGGTGAATATATATATATATGTAAAATTACATATGTAAGTACCTTTCTCCCCTTCACCCAGCTGATCTAGGGATTGTAGTAGGAGACAAGGCTCTTGTAATTGTTTTCTTAATGTCTTTTTTTTCCCTCCTTCAATACTGTCCTGTTACAGGTGTGAGGCTGAGCTAGTCCAAGCCCAGAGAATCACACTCCTGCTGTGTTTGGTAGAACCTGTGTGGATGTGGCTGTTCTACACAGAAAACTGCACTGGACCACACCTTGGTGCTGTAGCACCAAGTTCATCATCCGATTCCTGGCCATGAACCCCACCCAAAACTTTGGAGAAAGGGTAAATAGGAAAAAGTTGTTATAAAACTGCACCTGTGTGCATTGGAATCTCTAGYTGGGTGTCTCCCTCAACAGCAGTGTGCTGTCCCACGCTGTTACTCATTACCAAAAATAAAATGTGCTCACATTTACTGTTGGTTCGGGTTTGATTCTGGCCTYTCACTCGGATCCGGAGGGGTTGGGAGCTGCCTCTGCAGTGGCTGSGATCAGTCACTAGAGGGTACAGGTGCACCTGGATTTCAGTAACAACATGAATAGCTGGAAATGAAAATATTTGCCTTGGATGCCAGAAACGGCTAAGCTGCTTAACACTGTTACAAAATTAAAGCAAAGCACGRACAAGCAGTGTGCTAATTCCACCAAAATGTTTAATACCATAATAGATTTTCATTGAAGTACAGAGCTAATGTGAATATTTGTACAAAATATGTGGTTAAAAATAGTATTGATTTATAATATATACAGATAYGTCACATCTGTGTCAGAAATGTAGACACTCGAATGAAACCATGAGTAATGCTTTTAAATCTACAACARCATACACGAAATATTTCTGCAGCTACCCACAGTAAGACAACTTGCCAAACGGACACTTAAGGATCCATCAGTTCTTACAGATGGCATTTCTTTCAGAAGTTTCTGTACAAGAACTCTGCTCTAAAACGGATTCAAAACATTTACCTTCATTAACCCAACAGTGAGGAGAACACATCTGTGTGACACTAATGTAGACACAACTTTCTTGCACTAGATAAATGATCAGTTACAATAATTTGTTAAAAGAAGGCTGATTATCTGGTGAGAATAATAGAGAAGTTTAATCCTTCTTGCTGGATACTCTGTTTTAAGTGAGGAAACCCCTGATTCAAATGGGCCCTTAACACAGCTCTCAGGTACACGGATCTGAATCCTGAAGTCTGTCTTAAGGTTCTGAATATCTTCATTTTTCATTAACTTCAAGGCTGCTCACACTTYACAGCTTTCCCAGCCTTACTCCAGCAAGAATCTCCCTAACAAATGTCCCTATCTAGGCTTTGTAGCTGCTGCATCAGGAYGCAATCCTACATTAAGATGACTCTAACTGCAGCTCCAGAATCTCTTCGTAACGACTGAACAAACTCACAGAAGTGGAGAGAGAATTCAGGTTTTTAAAGCTTTCTGAGCATCTCTGCAGTGGGGGYTTTCAGGGTTCCTGCCCTTCCATTGAGAGTGCTGCTGCTGTTCTGCCTCTAATGGTTCTGGCTTCCCTCCCCTCCAAGCCAAAGCAAATATACTCCACACTTCAAATAGACCTGTGGGAAAGAGCTTTCACAACACTTCCTCCCTTGTCATTTTACCCCTGAATGCTAGGTCTAAATGTGTTCAAAGTAAGAGCACAGCTACTGCTAGAAAAACATCTCCTTTTAAGAGAAGCCTGGAATATTGAAAGCTGCTGTACTCTCCCAGAAGATGGGTTAAACCAGGAAAAGTAATGTTTGGGGKTTTTGCCAGTGTAACTAGGTATTCAAGAGCATTGCATGGTGCTGAGTATAAATCAGGGGCTGGCTGGGACTTTAATCCATACCTGGTTTTGCTTTTGATAAACCAGAACTAAATGTGATTTCTTAGAAAAAAGGGAATCAAGAAAATGTAAAGGTTTTACATTCACATTGGTATGTGGGAGAAAGCCTGAAATGGCAAAGAAGTTTAGTGATGAAGTGTTTGCCACTAAAGAATGACCAAAAGTAAAGGTTCTTTAGAGGATCTGAAAGCACTGTGACTATGATCAGTCTGATCCTGTGGGACACAGCTCTCTGCCATCCACAGCTGAAGCCCTGAAGCTCATTTCCCAGTGCTGTCTAGTGCCAAGCACGATGGAAGAGCCACAGCCAGCATGTCACAAACACAAAAATTCAGTGGGGTCAGATGAAGAAACTCACTGCGGTGGGGGAAGATCTTTTGGTGCTCAAAGTGAAAAATAAACCACGCCTCCTGCATTTTACCTGTAAAAGAGGTGAAAAGAACCCCAGAAGTTCACTATTACTGTTTTTTTTTTTTGGTTTTTTTTTTTAATCAAAACCCATAAAGCCTGGCCTTTCCAATGGAATTAAAGAGCTCAGTGTTTACATCTTCAGTGTGACTTGAGTGGATCTAATTTTCAAAATCGTGAACAATCATCCTTTGAGAAATTAAGCTTTTTATGCCAGGCGCACAGAAAAACAAACATTTTCCCAAATCCAGATCTGATTTTCCCAGAAAACAACATTTTCCCAAATCCAGATCTGAGCAATTCAATATTAGAATTTCACAGGACAGTTATCAGCAAACTCATCTCCCAGTTTCCAGTCCTTTGCAAGACCCAGTACAAACTGATGCAAGAGATAACAGTGAGTTTCAATTTTTATAATAATGAATGTTAACAGAACCCTTTCCCGAGCCTGGCTGGCAGCTGGATGCCACGTTCCTTGTCCAAGCACTCATGGCCACTGCATCACCCATGATTATAGAAGCACATCAGTGGTCTGGGACATGCTGAGCTTTTGCTCACCAGGGACTGCACTGCAGCTTTTTTTTTGTGCACACTGAGCCAAATCCACAGCAAACCAGAGCAAGTTCACATGACTGTGAAACTGCAGCAGCTTAAAATGGAACATGGCACATCCTGCCAACAACAAGGCTGCTTTCCCCCTAATTTCTACTGAAACACAGTTTGGCCTATGTCACACATTTAAGCATTTTCAGCTCTACCAGGGGTACACACCACACTACTCAGTTTATTGATATAGTTTAACTCTTTAAATGTTGCTTTTTCAAACGCCAATGCAAGCAGAACACAAAAATACTGTTTGCCATATTTATTATTTTAAACTAAGCTCTGAATTATACAAGTGTAAAAGTGATTAATTAGCCAGTAGCTTTTTAATACTCCTATAAAATATGACTAAATAGAATATTTCAAAAGTTATGTACAATACAAGGGAAATGCTCACTGCATCTGTGACAGTGCTCAGACAAACCACTGGAATTGCATCCTGACAGGAGTTCAGTCCATTCCTTGGTACAAACAATCTGTATTTTTGCTGAAAGCTTTTTTCAGTGTTGCTTAATGGGAGAGAGGGCAGAAAAGACCATAATAAAACCCACCCCTCTCCCCCAATTTAGGAACAAATTAATGCTACACAATTTATGCAGGGGGAGAATTTTTATAACCTAAAACATTTTGCAGTATCTATGCCTATAGTCTTGCTATAGTTGAGGAAGGGATGCTCTTGCCATATTTTCTAGGCTGAAAACAAAGCTTACTGGAGTGTGTCTGTGTGTGTTAGGAATGGGGGAGTTTGTAGTACCTTGTCTTAATTACAAAAATCAAGGCCACAGAAATTTGTTGTTTTGTTCCAAAAGAGCAGATTCCAAAATACCTTTTCTCCATGCACTGGAAATGTTTTCATGCTTTAAACTGTATTGAGGAAGTAATTAAAATGTCAGTTTCATATCTTCAGAGGTCAGAAAGGACAAGCAGGCAGCAGGCAACAGAAACAGCAGCTATACTCCCCTGGCTTCCTTCATTTAATTTCCAAGGAGCAGCAGGAGCCATGTCCACCCAACAGAGGCCCCAGGGCATCACCTCCAGCTGCTCCCACGGGCTCCTGCTTTGGGGAGGAAATTAAAAGAATGTCGACTGTGCCACTGTGCCTCAGGAGCCACAATGTAACACTGAAACTTCATTCTTCCAGGATTCCAGCATGAGAGAACCCCCTGATACCCCGTGAGAAGTGCAAGTCCGAGCGACTGACCTCAGAGGAGCTACAGGAAAGCAAATTCCCACTCAAATGAGTAGGGGCTCTGCCTGTTATTTACTGAATTAAATATAATAATTCCCCTTCCACATAGTCAGCATTTTGTGAAAGAAAGCTTCTTTCCATGTCAGGCAAGAACCAGCCTTCAGTAAAATACCAGCTTCTCTTGAGTCCCAAATGCTGATACTTTGATGATAGGGACATTATTCCATAATATCTGAAACACTTTTTTTGTTAATGATGASCATTATTTTTTCACATCCAGGTGATATATAAGCTTTACCATAGAGGCTGCTCTGAATTTTCAGGTATGTGATTGTGTTTCTATTTCTGTGCTCCAAGCAATGAGCCATGTCCTCCTGCCTCTTGGGTAGCACCACACAGCTTTACAAACCACACAGGAGTCACTGAACGGGGCCTCATTTTAGATCTGTTTGAAAATGCACTTTGAGGAAAKAACATTTAAGGTCCAATGCTTTAATTTGCAGTATAGTTTTACACCATTTGAAGTTTAAGTCCTTAGTTCAGAGCCAAGTCTCTCTGAAGTTTGAGGACACAAAGACAAGATRTGGTCTCCTACAATCTTGCCTGTAAAAAACTCCACTGGTGGTATCTCTGACCACTCGCATATTCAAATCTTACTGTCCCTGTTGATACTGGGCTAAACCCCACAGACATCAGTGTTGGGTATGTTGGCAAAAAAACAGTGGTGTTACTTCTGAAATATCGAGTGTGGCTGATATTGGTGTTTTCAAAAGGATATATTCCTAGGGCTGAGTGACAATTTGTTTCATTAAACCAAAAYGTATCACTGAAAAAATAATTGCAGTGAAACTTCTAAGGAATTACTTTAAGAAAATTTTACAGATACCATAAGGATACTAAAGCCCCATTTTCAGTTCAGTCTCTGCTGTATTTAATGTGCAGAATTCTATCAGTGYAACATGCACAAAATTATGTCCATAATGCAGTACCAAGCATCACATTATAGAAATGTGCTGAGTAAAGCACTACACCTCATCAAGAATATCAGGGGGCTGTGGCAGTCAGAGGATGARCTGTGTGAGAATGACAAGTCCTCATTCTCAGATGTCCTCACCATGCACAATGTGAATGCCATCTCCTGTCCTCACTGACAGAGCAACACGCCACTTGTCCTGGAAGTGCCGCAGAGCCAAGACCCCTGCAAGGGGAACTTGACTCTGCTGAAGCTTTGTAGCCTTGCTGCTAATGAAGGGTGTGATRGAACCCTCCCTCAGAAACCAGATCATTAGGTTTTATGACAAAAATCTTGATTACAGAACCAAAGCTGACTTCTCATATCCTAGAATAAGCTTCCAAGATGTATTTACTTATTTTAAGCTGTAAAGGCTTTTAAACCATGGAAGCTCACTGTGCCATTTTATAGTTACTTTGGGGGGTACAGCTGCAGCTAATTAGCTTAAAAATCCCACCATACCTTACACTTATGTTCAGTTTCTGCAGTATTAATTTCAGTGGTACTACTCATGTGCATAAATTAAGCGCATGCTTAAATATATGCAAAATCTGAGCTCAAATGTCTAGAAAATATGTTCTCAAAATGACAAGTACGCATTAAAAAAATAAATCATCATGGAAGGTCTGCCAGACAGGGAATCCGGGATCTGTCTGCTGTCAGCCATGATGCAAACACAGAACAGTTTTTGTAACCCAGTATATATTGCAAGTGAAAGAAACATGCAGGACAGGGTGAAAAAAGGGGATTCAGTTGCATGCAGTCTAATTTCAAGTGTGTAATTATGGTCCTGTTTTCTTTGGCCTAAAAAAAGAGAAAAAAAAAAACCTAACGAAACAATTTCAACCAACCTCTGCTCACCTCCACGAACGCAAACTGCATACAGCTCAAAAAGGGCTTTGAAGCACAGGAAGTGGGGAGAGAAAAGGGCTGAATATTAGAGATGTGCAAGTAATTACTGAAGGTTTCAGGGCTATTCACCACACCACTAGGAAAGCATTCAGCCTGTAACATTACTGGAACGTACAGCTATGACAGAGAGCAAGGAATCCCATCTTACATGAGCAGCCAGTCAGCTCCTCTTCCTCAGACTTGGAGAGAAGCACCACTCATCCCCTGATGGAAGATAAACTGAAAATCCCTGTTGATATTCTGGCTCCCATCTTCTCAGAGARAAGGACTGACAGACACCAGACCCCCCAGCAGCTGCTGCCTCCCGCCTCAGCCCAGAGAGATCCATCTCACATCCCTGCCACCATTTCAGACCTCTGGTTTCTACAACTGTTGGTGGGAGAAGGTTGTTTTCTGTTGTTTCTACAAACGTTGCAAAGATAGTATTCCTTACACAAAATTCCAAGGGGGTGAAAAGGCCACCAAGCTGCTAGTAGGGTAAAAACAACACAACCACCCCCCTTAAAAAAAGGGAAAAGGGAAAAGACTGAGGTCTGTTGGGAAGTGAGGAGGGCAGAGGAGCAGCTGCTTGATGAAGGGCAGTAGCAATCCCGGGAGTTAGAATACCAAGCCTAGTATTGGCCTAATTCCCATCCCAAACGATGTCTCTAGTAGTGGTGTTTCAGCATGCAAATTACAGCTGTGAAAAGATCCTCAGACTGAAACCCTTCCTTGTTTCCTCAGCCTTGTTTTGTCCTTTCCAGCTACTCTATCGGTATGTGATATGGTACAAAGATCTTTTTCCTAGCCCTTTTGTTACAGAGGCTTGATTACTGTGAAAGGGTTTCAATGACCTTAATGTCCCGGTGCTCAGAAGGCAAAGGCTGCCTTTCAACAGAACAAAGCAAACAGAAACCAAGAGCTGTGTTGGAGGAGAGAGAAGTGCTGCTTCCGCTGGAGAGGCTCAGTTAGATACAGGCGGTGGCACACCGGGGCGTCGAGTTTGAATGATTTTTGGCTTTGGAGAATTCTTTGGGTCCTCGTCTTCTTCCATGTCGCTGTCGCAGACGTGCACTACCACACTGGGAGTGGACTCTGTTCCTGCGTGAAGCTCGTATTTCTCTCCTGGAARCAGAGAAAAGCAATCACATCAAAAGATGGCAATCTGAGTAGCAACACAGCCGTTGGCACTTSTGGACTGCAGAATACTCCACACCAGGATAGGGTGGTGAGTGTGTGCTGCTCCCTAACACAGGGGAGCACCAGCAGTGCTGGACTCTCAGCTGCCACAACGCAATCTGGGGATCCTGTCCCAGGAGGCAGTTTGATCACAGGTCTGTAAGGCACGATAAAACACACACACACACCTGCGTGTCTACAATGGGGTTTGACACCAATATTGGTGGCTGACAGCACTGAAATAGATCCACAAAGCAGGTCGAGGAGAAAGAACACAGAAGCAGATGTTAAAAAAGATGAAGTGGAACCCAACCTATAAAACCTTTGGTCTGAATTGATTTCACACCTGTTGGGTTGGGGTTGTTTTTTATTTTTGCTGTTGCTTTCCTTCAGTCCCATTTATAGCCCACTTGTCCTCAGACAGATTTCAACACTTAATCTAATTTCTCCAGAAATAAAAAACCCACATATCTCTGCTCCAGACGGATTTTGACTTTCAAAGCTCTTTAGCTGGGGCTGTAACAAATTTTGTCTCTGCAGATGAGATTACAGAGCAGTCTATAAATGCTCACTAGCACAGGCTGAATGCCTAAAACGGTACATTATATTTTCTAACTATCTACATTCCTTATTTGAGTCTCAACACAGTACTCCTCTGAGGAAGATGAACATGGATTTTTTCTTTTTCACAGACAATATTCTGAGTTGGAAAGGGACCCACAGGGATCACCGAGTCCAGCTCTTAAGTGAATGGCCCACATGGGCTTGATGCAAAAGTCCACAAGGATACAGAGGATGAGACACAGGACTTTCAGTCCTGAATTCACTCTGCTAGTACTACACGTGCTATGGATTGTACATGGAATACAAATAGGTGTTGATTATTGCAAGGMATTAAGGAAGGACTTTAAAGAAAAAAAACATTGCCTGCAAAATCTGAGRTGAGGAAGGTGAGGCCCCAGCAAACCCTACTGGCCTCTGGTGCAGTGGCTCTTAAATGCTGCACCACTGGCAGAACCCAGCAGTGCCAGGTGTTGTCCCTTGAAATGGCAGCCCTTAAATCAAAGCACTTGCACCTTCCATGTGGTACTAATTTGGCTTTTTATTTGTTAGCTACTTTGTGGCAGAGTAATTCAACAAGGAAGGGCTTGCAGATTTGGCCCTGCATTAGCACATGCAGCTCCTGGAACTGTGCTCATATGCTGTTTGTGCTGACAAATTCCTGGTCCAAATAAGCCTGGGTGGCTTCAGACTAGAGGACATGCTGTATTTTTGCCTAAAAACAAGGGGGCAACCAGTGAATAATAGCTATAAGCCAGGCATCTTGCTGTGAGAAGTATTTTACTGCTGTGATACCATTAATGTTGACATTTAACTGCTCTATTTTTGGCAACCTTTCCTCTGAATCCAAATTGAGCAAAGCATTACAGGTCTTGCTGATAGGCTAAAATATAAAAAGAGAAATGGCTTGGTTGTGCTGCATTGAGGAATTATATGGTTTTTCTTTGCCCATTTTCCCTGCGGGCCTCAGCTAATTTCTCAGCTCTGGGCTGACGTCAATGCCGCCAGCCAGCACCGAGGGCTGCATTGGTCACTGTCACCACGGGCAGCTCCGCAGCGCTGCGCACATGCAGCGCCGGCCTGTCCTCCTACACCAGCACCGCCGAGGAAATCACATTCACTGCCCTCCTAAAAGGTAATAATCCCAGTTCAAATGCCACATTCTTTACTGCTCAAATCCCTCCCAGAAGGACTCTTTCCACTGAAAAAGAACAGTGGAAATGACGACAGACGCAAGGAAAAATATTCAGATGCCTCTGGCACAAGTAACTGCAGSAGCAATTAATGTCACTTTGCAAACCAAAATGTGATGCACTCATAAATTAGGTTTTTAAGGCATACAGTTATTTCTGAGCATAAATGAGCTGCAGTCTCTCTTCTGTACTCAGGATTATTCATGCCTGCAGAACTGTGGCTCAAACAGCACAAAACCTTCTCATGGCTGAGTCARGAATAGGACAACAGTAACTCTGGGACTTTTGTACAGCTGTATCTTCTTCCAAAATGTAACTGCTGTTTGCGAAAAAACACTAAGGTGATAAGCACAAAATAAAAATCCAATAGATTCAGCCAGATTAGCCCTTCCCTTCTGCCTTTTCTCTATGGCTTTTTTCTTTTCTATTAAACACCTTCAGCATAAAAAAAAATAAAAAACTAAGTCTACAGCAGTTCAGCTACTGAAGTAATGGTTAAGTCAGTAGAGTTACAGGACCTAGGCTGTCCCAAGCTATGAGCAGCAAGTTGAGTCAATATAGGCAAGACTCACCAATTTCTTTGACTAATATCACCCAAGCATTTGTCCAGTGACTTCATTCAGCTGTCTGACATGGCCTCTTTTGTGGTCTCAGGCCCTCCCCKGACCCATGCTCCTGCTTCTGCTTGCCTGAAGAATTCTTACAGGCTAGCTAAGCCAAAGGATTCTTGGGCAGAGAGGTCTTTCTCCTCCAGCATTCTTTGGCCTATCTCTATCCTTTAATAGTAAGTTTAAACTTTCACATAAGCTAACAGTGGCATTTCACATAAATTTCTTCAGAAAAAAATACCACAAAATGTATTAAATATACTCTGCCCTTCAGGGAAGAATTCAGCTATATCACTTCTACTATATAGATCTGTCAAAAAAACTTTCTTATAAGCCCCTGAAAATAGCAGTGATGTTCCTCTCAATCCATTTGCTTTGCTTAAGAAAAACACCAAGAGTTTGAAGTTTCCCCACTTAACAATGAACACAGCCACTGTCATGTTACTGGCCCTACCTTTTGTGACCACACGAGCTCAGACTAAAACCCACAGCCTCGGGTGATGCAAGAAAGATGACCACAGAGGCAACTTACAATATTTCAGAATTACAAACAATAGCATAGGATTTTCTATCCTTTTGTGAATCAGTACTGTGACCTTTCACTGATGGTGCTCCTGTCTAACGGGGCCCTTTTGTCCAGCAAAGATGATGCTCATATACATGAAGAATAATGAACAAATGCTAACGACGACATGTAGCTACCTCATCCCTAATTCAGACTCATAAGCAAAGGTTAATGAGTTCAGAGCTKCCTGTTCCATGTAAATGTGGCATTAGCATCATAAAAATACTTCCACATACAGTCCCTTCATCCAAGTGCTTTACAAATATCAGGGAGGTCCTTTGTACGGTGCATGTTTGTGACCAAAGAGCTACAGCCCACTCCACAAAATACCTCTGCAGCACTCATCTGCCATATGCAAAGCAGAGGAGCTGTTTCCTGGAAGCTCATTACTGACATTGCAGGAACAGGGGGAAAGTTTTCTCCACCCAGCTACTCTCTTGTACCCTGCCTCTGGTAAGAGAAGGAAGGGAAAAAGCAGCCAACAGAACAGCAGGGAGAGGAAGGAYGGAGATGAAAAGTTTTATCTATCAYCATTTGTTTGCCCCTCCATCCCCTTTTAATCCTCCCTGGGAGGATTAAATATATGAAATATTTAGTATTTCCTTTGAATCAGTGATGACAAACAYGAGAGTTTGAAAACACTTGGGCACAGAAAATCTGCCTTGTGAAAYAGTTTGAAATCCCTGTGCATGGCATTTCCTAAGCAGGGTCCTGCTCTCACCTCTTTTCCCCTTCCCTAGGGAAGGGTGAGCCAAACCAAGKGGGGAGCAAGGGCAGGCACTGTGCATCCACTTCAAGAAGCCCAGCTAGAACGTGACAGGAACAGCTACTTCTGAATTGCTCAGAGACAAAAATGAAGCCCAGATGCAACAGSCAAGTGGCACAGACAGCTGCCAGGTCTCCTCTGTGTCCCAAGAGCCACCACTGTGGACTCAAGAGCCACCATGTGTGACACTCCAGAATGGTGCTTTCATAATGTGAAAAATGTATTGCACAAGACCTGGAGTGTAGCCTGAGGTGCAAAGCTTGTTGGAATGCTGATAAAGAACTGTGTAACATGGACAGAAATGAAACTGGTGCAGACTTGTCTCTGTGGGCTACTGGAGATGGTGCCCAGCCTGCTCTGTTTTTCCAGMAGTGCCTGAAGCTTGAGTGCAGAAGAGTGCAAAACTGCACCAGAGAGTGCATGGAGCAAGTCAAGTGCTCAGGACCCTGACCTGTGCTGGATGTCACTGTACAGTGCAGATCCCATCAGTGCAGCTCTGATCCATGAATCAAGCCCACGGGAGAAAGGCAATTTCTCTGGACAACCACAGTGTGGGCAGCAGGGGCTGAGGCTGGCAAGGGGAAACCAGGGTGGCACCTGGGATCCTGGGGAAAGGCACTCTAGAGTGCAGTTGGAAATGAGAGAGTACAGGGCAGTCTGTGGTAAAGAAATTGGGGTGACAGGTTTGAAAGAGGCAATGGAGGAAGGACAGCAGATATGGACAGGTTGGGGAGTAGATAGGGAGAGGGAAGAACTGTTTTCCAGAACAGAAAGGGCATATTCTARTGCCAGGAGGATGGTTTGTAAATCACTGCACTAATAAATGACATCTGCCTTTCCTTTGAGAGGTACAGCCTGGATACAGATACAGATACAGCTTAGACCTAGAGATTCCCTCTCYATCCACCTTGCAAACTTTTCTCATATAAAGTATGTTTGCAAGGTGAGGTGGTTGTTTGGTTGTTTGTATGTCAGGTCCAGGTTATATCCTCACCTGGCCTGACTTGGACTAACTTTTTCCAACAGGAATGCTTGCAATTTACCAAGCTGTTGTCTAGTCTAGGTCCTGCTGTCTTCATATCTTCATCAGCATTTCAAACTACTGGAAATTCTCTTGACAATGGAAGTGTTTTCTATCAAAATGATTAACAATTATACTCCTTTAGTTGCAATATATTGAAAAGATTGTAGGCTGATGGTCAGCACCAGGAACAGTCACGGTTCCTGGCTCTGACTGAGCTACAGCTCTCTCTTCACGCCTCATTTAATGCCTAATTTCTGCATCTGCAGAAAGTGAGAATACACATCAATCATCCAGGAACTTAATTAAATATGCCACCATCTTCCCTRAGGAGTAAATGTACCCTCACCAATCTCAATTTCATGAGGAGGGACCAAAAACCAGCTTCCTTTTGAGCATAGACAGAAATCTGTTCCATTAGATCTCTGACAYGCCAGCCTGTCACTGCTACAGCAAAAACACCTGTCCCAAAATTGATGGCACATGGCAAATTTGTTAACTCACTTCCAGTATATTCACTACACTCTGGAGAAAATGTCCCAATGCCTTGTACCCAGGAACAGTTTTGGTCTCTAATTTTGTGGCTATGATGATTATGGCACCATATTGTGACAGGAGATGACCTGGATTCAGRGAATGGGAAAGGAGTGTGGGTTGGTGTCCAAGTAGTGCATCTTGCATTCCCAGAGAAGTAGGACAGTAAAACTCATCTTATGCTGAGGACATACAAAGACACTATTCATTATTTAAAAGCTCTAATGAGTCTTCCTGGTCCTCAGATGTTTATTTTACCAAATCACTGCATTTAATACAGCAAAGATTCCTCACAAGTTAAAGACATGGAAGTCAGATTCTAACATTCAGAGCTCTGTAAACAACTGTGCCAAGTGAGTATTTTTCAACAGCTGATAAGCCATAGTTACATTTTTAATTGTGCTTTTGAATGAAAACATTTCACTTTGCTGAGGCTACCGGTGCTGTTTGATGTCCAGCAGYGTTTTACCGCTGCAATACTGAGAAACGAGTGTTAGTGGGATTTGTTTTTCAATGAAATTCTAAACATAGTAAATGCACAACTGAGAACAGCAACACTATTTTAAACCCGCCGCTGCAGTTAACTAAAATTGATYCCTCTAACAAGTGCTAAAAATAGAAGGAAGAGAGCACACAATGGCTTTTCATATTGCTCCCTGCAGGCTCCTTAAATCCGGGTGAATTTGACCTTCACGCAAAGCTGTCCCACAGTGTGGGACAATGAGTGATATTTCACATTCCACTGCTCCAGAACAGGAATTGATTTATTACCCATCTAGCTCGGGAATTCGTTTACATGTTTCCATTTATAACACTGCTGCATCAAAGGGAGAAAAAAAGGAGGTTTTTGTTTTTGTTTTATTCAGCAGTTTAGAAGCAAAGTATCACTTCTGGAAATAATAATATGCAATAGTATTAAGTCTTWCACCTGGCTGCCTTTTTCTATGGGCTTTCCTGCTGAACCATAGGGATCTCCTGACATGTATTTTCCCCTTGTGAGAGATCCCATGTGAAAAAAATAGGAGATAAGCCTGCAAACCTTRTGAATCATGAAACATCTTCCTGCACCCCACGCACTCCAGTTCTGAGTTACTTTGGTGTAGTTGCACAAAARCCCCAACGATAAGATGTCTGCAATTGGAAGCTGCTCTCAAAGCGAGCAAGCAGCATCCCCAGTACAGCTGGGTAGAAAACAATTCTCTCATCCCACAAGAATTTCAAAAATAAACTGCTACATTTTCATGAGCTCACCCCCACAATTGTTATTAGATTGGATCTGAAATGGTTTTTTTGGGGTATGAAGATAATTTAATAGGCTATTTTTTCCYTGTGGCTTATGAATGTAAATTAGATTAATTTGTAAATGATAATGCTTAGACCTGAAACTGGAACCTTTCTCATTTTGAAATTTTTAAAACAGGATGCTTTAACAGCTTTGAAAGAAAACTATCTGTAAAGATGACTTAATTAAATCAAAAGTAACCCTCTCCCGTGTAAAGTTTTGGTTCCATCAGATGAGCATTTTTCAAGGGAAAGAATTGCTTAAAAATCCAAGCTAGCTTCAATGCSTGGCATTAGTCAAAGATGGAAAGACAGAAGAAAGCCTGGATGCATTATCCATTGACATTTATCTTGTGCTAACAGAGGYTGCAACTTATCCCATTCCTCCTGTGTAGTTTTCAGCAGGAAATGAGCATTCCTAACAGAGCAATCCCACTGGGATTGGGGAACAGAAGTTCTCTCAACAAACAATGTGAGAGATTCTCCACTCCAGTGGAGGTGCCTGTGAGAAATCTGCACCTTGGAATACAGCACTGAGCAGATGTCATGCAGAAACTCCTCACATCCCTAGCCAAACATGTGTCCAGTCCCCACCTAAACCATCAATTGCCTCATCTAGGCACAAATCCCAGCACAATAAACTGTGTAARCAAAGCTTTGATCAGCTCTCACAAGCTGCACATAACATACAATTCTGTGCCTACACATGGCAAAACTCATTCTGAAGGGAAGAACCAGGTGACATGCATCAACTTAAATCCAAATTTTAATGCAACTTCCAGCTCTATGCTGACTTATTATCTAGGCTGATATTTCTTGTCTGCTTTTCCTGACACATTTTCACCCAAGGACCAAAAGCTTACCTGGTCCAAGCTTAGAAACTGCGTAAAGGAGGTCGTAGTTGATGACAGGTGTTGCATCATCTATTGGTTGCCACCCTACAGGTGGGGAGGCTGGAGGCGAGATGAGAAACTGTTTTGCAGGCTGTGGTGGTGCCAAATGAAGCTTGTCTCCATCTGTCTCAGACGTCTGAATCTTTAAAGCGTAACAAAGACAATGTTTAGTACAGGATAGAATCATGGAAGGGTTTGGGTTGGAAGGGACCTTTAAAGGTCATCTCCTTCAACCCTCCTGCCATGCTCAGAACCCCATCCAGCCTGGCCTTCAACRTTTCTAGGGACGAGGCATCCACAATTTCTCTGGGCAACCCRTGCCAGTGTTTCACCACTCCTACTATAAAAAATTTGCTCCTTACTTCCAGTCTCAAATGACCCTCTTTTATTTGCCCCTTGTCCTATCGCAACAGGCCCTGCTAAAATGTCCATTCCCATCTTTCTTGTAAGCCCCCTTTAACTAATGAAAAGCCACAGTGAGGTTTYSCTGGAGCCTTCTCTTCTCCAGGCTGAACACCCCCAGCCCCCAGSCTGTCTCCACAGCAGAGGAGCTCCAGCCCTTTCAGCATCTTTGTGGCATCCTCTGGACTCACTCCAACARGTCCATGTYRYCTTTCCTACATTGGGGACCCCCAGAGCTGGACACAGGACCCCAGGTGGGATCTCACCAGATCAGAATCATCTCCTCTGACCTGCTGGTTAGGCTGTGGTGATGCTGCCTAGGATATCTGGGGTGCCAGAACACGTTGCCAGCTCGTGTCCAGCTTCTCATCCACACAGGATGACTAAATGAAATGACTGCTCAAATCATCATACCCTTCTCTCTCAAATGCCACCCAGGGAGGGTTTCAGCGTCAGTCTCAGCAGAGAAGGCCTGGAGATGAATTTCATCTCAGCCTTACAGATGGTGCCTCTGCAGTAAATGCACAGTGTGGGGCTGTTACATCAGCAAAGCTACAATGTCTGTGCCTATTGTGTACGTTCTCTGAGAACAAAAACAAAGCTGTGGTAGCCACAGCTGCTATAGTTCAGAGGTTTTTGAAGCTGTAAAGATACTGTTGTGATCTGATCTAAAAAAAGTGGCATTACACAAGTAATGTGTAAAAAAGTAAAAAAAGGCTTATAAATAAATTGAGACGGGTTCCTAAAGAATTGATTTCTTAGGTGAAGTGATAAAGGAATCTATGATGTTCTTTMGTAATTTGCAACCAAGTGTCCTCATTTTATTTCCATCTTAAATTATCTAAATTCCTGCTCTTTTCTGATATGTTAAAGAAGSCTTGACGTAAAAGAATTGTACTGCAATCATCTGAGCAAGGTTACAACCAGCTTGAGTACAGAAGCAATAAACTCCATTTCCATGACAGCAAACACACCAGGGTGCTGGGATGGCACCCTTCTATACCAGAATGGGGTTTACAAAAGCCAGTCTAGATCTCTCAACTCATGTTTGCTGGTACTTCTAGGTCTGAAAATGGTTATTTGGTCTGGCTSAGGCCAGGCACTGCTCCAGACACAGTGCTGCTTCTATATCTTCGTTCCCTGGACATGACTAATAAGCTCTTGTAAGACTATGTGTACTGCAGAAAATAGTGCAGGTACCAGAATGGCTCTGCAGGAAATTATCTTAGATAGGGAGACTAATCACTACTGTGCACATTTTTCTTTTTCTTGTTATCCCAAGTTTTCAATTAGCCTCTTGATTGTGCAGTTAGAATGAGACAATTCTCAGATCTGMTTTACTGCAGGTTTTGAAACCTTTAAAAAAAATGCAGTGCCAGATCTAGGAGATTAACGCATAGAAAATGGAATTGAGGCAGATTCTCAACACCTAAATCCAACTGTWAGATCTTCTCAGCTCATCTAACTTGTTAAGCATATTGTTTTTTTCACAGCTGTAGTTGCCCATCCTCTGTGGTTCTGCTCCTGCCAAGGTGCAAAACRGCTCCTATTCCAACAAGGATGGAGAAACTCATCATTTAACAGGCTCTTGGGTTTGCTTGATACTTTCAAACTAASCAGCCCTTACCCTCAGACCTCTGAAGGGCCAATCTGGCAGCTCAAAGCACATCTACGTTGCTCGTAAACACTAGTGGGCATCTCACAAGCCACATCAGCCATAGCAATTTATTAAAACACATTCAGAAGAGGTGGTGGWTGGGTTCTCAGCTCCCTTCAACTTTCTATATCCTGGCTGGGGCCCAGGCTGTGGGAGATCTGCATTCTTCCTCYCTCCCTTGGCCAAGGAGAACTGAACCCCCACCTGACAGTTCCAATAGATGGACATAATCACCCACGGCCCTAGGCTGGGAGTGTTGATCTTCTTCTGCTTTCTTCCTTTGACTTGGACTCAACAAACTCCTTTCAGAGAATTCAGAATTTGWCATTCATGTGTTGAGTAAGGAGAAGCCAAAAAGGCAGGAGGAAGCCTGACTGTGGCTCAGAGTTGCAGCCAAGTAAGTAATCCAGTCCTACTTTTTTTATTCAACTGAATTGTTTACTTAGCATATTCTTATGGTTAGTTAAGGGACAACATCCAGTGTTGTAAATTACCTATAAGATAATGTAATTCTGTGCATTGAAAGAGCAACTTTAGTCCTAAGTGGTCCTTTAAATTTACTGCAGACYCTAAGGGCAGGAACAGCTCARTAAACACAAACAGGTTTAAGTAATYTTTTATCAGAGAGATTGGCATTTACTACTTTTATTCAGTGTTATTGCATAGTATTTCTATGACAGCTATGCACTAACACAGCAGTAGATTCCAGATTTCATTACCTGTGCAAAATACAACTTTAACTTCTTCCCTCTGAACTGTGTTTCATGCAGCTCTATTCTGGCACGAGCAGCTGATTTGGGACTGCTAAAATTTATCCGCACACGCCTGAAGCTTTTGAACAGCTGGAATGTCACGCAGTCATCATAGGCACGGAACAAACCTTCAAATTTCTCCTGCAAAAGAAAAGGAAATRATGCTGAAGATTAACTTTGTGCCCTGTCACATCAGTCTGTGCCAAAGAACAATCTGAAACCTGACGACTGTTTCACCAGGAGGTTTCAACCTGTGGCCTTTGGGGACAGGTGTCCATAGGAAAATAAAGGCACTGTGAAAAGAAATTAAGGAAACCACTGGTCTGGTAGTGCTGAACTTTGSAAAAAGGTTTAGGGGAAGAAGTGTTCAAATTGAGAATCCAGCAGCTATTGAACTTCTCACAAAAGGTGAGCAAACCTGTGACAGCAACATATGAAATGAAGCTGAAAGGACACATGACTGAAAACACCAGACAACTGTGAGCTCATCTGTGCAGAAGCAACCATTGTTCTGAATTACAATGGAGGCAGCTGACAAAGGCTGAAACCGAGGGTTACATCCACATCAGCACTGCAGGGTCATTTTTTATTGCATGGTATGTTTTCCCCGATGTTTTGTTATTTAAATACCTAGAGGATACACGCTTGTTCTTTGAGAGGTCCTGCAGCAACTGGAAACAAACCGGATAACTGAAAACAGTGATCTGTCCCAAAGATAAACTTCAGGCTTCAAAATGCTTAGCTAYAGAAAAATGTTCAAAAGCTCATGACAAAAATAGGGATATTTTAACATGGTAAAAGAAAGGTCTGAAGTTTACCACATCCATGGATCTGGAGATAACAGAAATTCAAGGCATCTTGGTAGTCGTGGAGTCTCAGACTCTGTGATTTCTCTGCAAGCTGTGAGCACACAGCAGAATAGTTCCACACCATCAAATAAACCCCAAGTCCTTAAATCAAGTCTGACACTGGCACAGGTCTTTTCATTCACACAGGCACAGATTCATAAAATGCCTAGGCTGAAAGGGGATAGTTATTATTTAGTTCAGCCTTCATGTTTACTCAGATTTCAGACTGCCATCCAGTGAGTCACACTTCAGATCTGAGCATTTTAACTACTGCAATCAAGACTTGAAGCCTTAGAAGAGGAAGCATCAGCCAGACCAAAGCCCCTGCTTCTAGGAGTGTTTTATTCTGAAAAAACAGCCAGTGAGTGAGTTGATTTGCCACACCATTTCATATACACTGAGGGCTATTATGGTTAGGGTTTGTTTAATGACAATAACCTAATGTATAATGGCAATAACCAGATTTGGATGCCCCATCCATGGAAATGTTCACGGCCAGACTGGATGGGGCCTTGAGAAACCTGGTCTAGTGGAAAGTGTCCCTGCCCAGGGAGGGGAATTGGAATGCGATGATCTTTAATGTTCTTTCCAATTTAAACCATTCTAGGATTCTGGATTTTTTTTGCTATCTCTGGTGTCTTCACATTTTTACATGTTTTAAAATATGACTTCTTCTCATCCAGAAAAACAATTTCTTTTCCCTTAGAGGGATAATTGGTAGAGACTWCAAAACATAAAAAAGAAAATGCAATTTATGTAATCTCATCAATACTTCAGTTCTCATCTATTGAGCTTACAAGCAGAACTTTYAAGAAAAATGAATCCTGAAGCACAGTGCAGCTGCATCAGGGAGCACTAACAGCACCATGGGAATAACTACTGCCAGAGTGAGCCATTTGTTAAGGAGTTAATAGGGAAATAGCCCAGTTCCATGGCCAAGGCTGTGTCMCACCAAGGCGCATGCACCAGATCTCCTTTCATTCACTGCCAGCTCTGTGGTCTTCCTCCCCATAACTGATATTCCATTGCTGGCACCCTTTCAAAGGAACCTCCCCACGGTCTATTAAGCTTTCATGATTTTCATTTCATTCTGCCTGACCTCACTCACCTCTTCCTCTCACCACAGGAGATACTTCGGAGGAATGAAAAAAAAGAAAAAGAAAAAAGAGAGGCAAGAGCTCTGTGGTTTGGCAGAGGGTGACTAAAGGCATGCAGAAATCCCCATAACAGTGTGAAGTGCACAGGTTTGTACAAGTGGGTCTAGTCTTACCACTCTATGTCCAATTTGTCAACATTTCACACCTCAGTTATGCTTTTTATCTGCTTTGCTTATATTTTTGAAAAATCCTGTCTTTCTGAACAGAAGCCTACATCCAGTGGCATTTATATAAAGGTCAGCCAAAAGCAGCAGTCATCTCAGTCCTGTCCTGATTGGAATTTTGATGCTACARCCTTCACAATGGCCAAGGGAAAAGGGCTGGGGGAAGGGAGAGAAAGGGACAGGGGCTGAGTGTCTGTGTAAATTAGAACTCTCACAGGATTCAGAAACATAGTCCAAATAAAAAATAAAGTGACTAATTAAAACATATGCCTTCATGTTATCTTTATCACTTATTTCAGACCTCTTCATTACATTTTTTAAAAGCATCTTGAAGTAAAAAAACCTAAATACATAGTAGAGTGGACTTGGCAGCGTTGGGTTAACAGCTGGACTTGATGGTCATAAAGATCTTCAACCTAAACTGTTCTGTGACACATATCAAGGTATTTATATACACAAACATCTACATAAGATGATCAAGATATTATAACAAAAGTCTCATAAGGTAAAAATCAGTAGCAATATGAACATTTGCCTGTAACAGCTCTCAGTTTCAAAACAAGTCAACAATGAAATCATTCATCACATTCAAAAGAACAGTCTCACCGAATGTGGAAGGAGCCAGGCATGGACTTGTCTGGATACTGGGAAGTATCTGTTCTGACTGTTTATTAGTAAAGAGATGCTCCCTGTACAGATGCAGCAGTCAGGGCTGTGTGCCTGCTCTCTTTATAGCACAACTCAGAGCTCAGATCTTGGTGAGAAACRTAACACAAAATTAGAGAGGGCACAATTTCAAATATGGATCCGAGAACAGTGAGCACAAGGAATGTGCTGGGCACATTCCTGGATTACACAGAGACTCACTCTCATTAGGTACTGAAAGGGATAGATGGAGAACTCTAAAAAAAGCTGATTAAGTCCTGGATGCCATTGCCACACTGGGAGAACTTTAAAGCACTATGAACTTTATTCTGCTTGCTTTTCAATTTGATACTGGCACAGCTTTAGAGATTTTTTTCAGCTTTGATTAACGTTYCTGAAAATGCCATGGGGAGGAGGGAAATCAAGCCCTGTATTTGATATTAATACAGGGCAGTCTATCCACAGTGGGGACACTTCCACTGCACCGACTGAAACTGCAACTCCCATTAAAAAGATTCATACATCTGAATTTTTCTACGTTTTCAGCTGATAATAATAATGACCTCAGCAAAGGTCATTAATCATCAAGTGAAGTTAATGACCCTCAGCTGCAACTCGAGACATCCCCACTCCTCCCAACTTGATATTAATTCCCAGGAAACGCCTTATGCCTTAATTGCTATTGCCTGTGACTTCTAATATCTGCTGAATGTACTTATCTGGATAAAAGTCTTTCAGAGTCATTCCAATCTATAAGAAAATTTATCATATACATTTTAAAGACCTAAGCAAATTCTCTCTCTTTCAAGTTTTGTGGATAAATTATTCAAGACTCATAATCCTCTCAATTCGGGACTTTTAAAGTGCTTTTAGAATTTGGTGCTTTTAAAATGCTTTTAGAAAGTATTTGGACTTTCAGAGCACTTTGAAAACTTGAGAAAAAAAGGAAACATCCAAAATTAAGCAGCAGTGTTGCTATTCTTAAAAAGTCAAAATGCAGAAAGTCATGAGTTATGCATTTATTTCTGGGATTTTGGAGTGTCCTCATCCATCCCAAATATGTCTCCATGAGGCCCAATTACTGCTCTGGAAAATGTGAGTTGTCTTCAGCTTCTCACTTCTCTCTCATGGGCTCTGTGCCCTCTCCTCATCTCATTTTTCCTTTGCCCAACACTGGGCACTTTCCCCAATTCTTTCATGTCACCTTCTGTCAGCTCCCATCATTCAGTGCCTCTAGCAGTTTCCAATGTTCTTTTTTTTTGTTGCTTGTTTTCTAAATTAACAAAATTAGCACAAAGTAGGACCATACTAATTAAAGCTGCTGATTACTCCAGCTTGATGGTTATCGTTTAGGACAGCCAATGCTGAGGACAAACAGAGCATCATAGAAGGAAGAAATGAGTGCTGGAGTGATAGGCAGGAGCTAAAAGCCTCTGAGGACAAGGGCAAAACCATGCCCTCCTGGACTAAAAACTATTTCTAGCACTAAATGGGAGCTCACCTGGGACCAAGACCCTGCAAATCACAGTGATCAGTGATATGCAGCCATATGGAGGTAAACAAGATACTGGGTATATCTGGAAAATTATTTCCAGTAAAGCAAGGAGAGTATTAACAGCATTATATAGAGCACTATGGCACCTCATTAAAAATGCAGGGTGTGTTGCCTGTATCCTAAGCAGATTAATGGGAACAGCTCCAGATAAAGGTTACAGGGAGGTGGCTGGAGCATATCCAGAGAAGGGAACAGAGCTGGGAAAGGAACTGGAGCACAAGGAGAAGCTGAGGGAGCTGGYGGGGCTCAGCCTGGAGAAAAGGAGGCTCAGGGGGGACTTTCTGGCTTTTTACAACTCCTTGACAGGAGGGTGGAGCTGGGTGGGGGTCGGGCTCTCTTAGTAGGGAACAAGGACATGACAAGAGGAAATGGCCTTGAGTTGCTTCAGGGAAGGTTTGGATTGAATATTAGGAAAACCTTCACTGAAAGGGTTGTCAGACATTGGAAGAAGCTGCTCAGGGAATTGGTGGAATCACCATCCCTGGAAGTGCTCAAAAGGCGGTGGATGTGGCACTTGGGGACATGGTTTAGTGGTCAACACAGCAGTGCTGGGTTAATGGTTGAATTCCATGATCTTAAAGGTCTTTCCCATCTTTAACCATTCCATAATTCTATGAATAAACAACTTACTAAATAAAAAACAAAATTGCTTGGCATTTTTAACAAAGAAAATCCTTAGAGAAGATGGGAAGGTCATCAGGAGTTTATCAGAACTACAGTAAGGACAAATCACATTTAACAGAGTCAATCTGGAAGATTACGTCGGCATAAAACAAGTGGAAACAGTTGGCATAAATAGGTTTAGTCTAGAAGTTAAAGAAGGTTTCAAACATCAGAGTAATGATCCAGAAACAACCTTCCAATTACAGCAGCAGCAGCAAATTATTTTTTTAAGACTGAATTTGGTTAGTTCATGTGAGGGACTATGACAAAGTATCGACACAATGAGCATTGTAAAACATGACAGCCACAATTAGCAAGTGAATTGGGTTCTGACACTGCAAGTTCCTGTGATTTATTTCCAAACATTTCTTTCATGAATAGCTCCACTGGTATTGTGTTCATTCAGGACAAAAGCCAAGCCCTAATTCAAATCAATGGAAGCCTTTCCACAGACATCAGTGAGCTTTGGATTYGAGCCCTAGAACTCAGAACCCAAATTACATTTTATTATTCAGTGTGTTTACACTCATTATCACCCTTGCTACACATTTGATTTAGGAGATGGCTGTGATTTAAAATGTTAGCTTAATGCTTTTCCTAGAGTTTTGGAAGCAAATAAAGTATTTTTCCTGGTTTAATTTTTCCTGTTCATTTATGTAAAAGACACTCCAAAGAACTAACCACAATAGGGAAAGGGATATAATTCACAATTTTGAAATTAGTTTTTCCTGAAATTAGTTCTGTACTGTATGTAAACACCCCTRTAAGACATAAACTCCTGTCTCAGAGTTGAATGTATTCTGCTTCCACACAGCCATGCTGGTTGCAACACTACAAAGCTCTTGTGAGGCACAAGAAGAAGGACAGAATTTGGTAGAAACTGTGGAATCCGTGCACTGGAGATCTTGTAACAAAAACAGTCTAAGAACAGATTAATTCCCTGTTTATAGCAAAGTGGATGGGCACACCAGTTACTTCTAGGGGATAAAGGAGTCACTAAAGTGACACACATTTAATAGAAGTAATAAAACAGAAGTCTAGAATTATCTGCTGGAAGTGATTTCAGGATTTGGACATGTTAATGCCACATGAAGGGTATTGTAATGACCTAGCCTGGATATTACATATGGCTCTTCTCATCCACGAGTAAGGAAAATGGAGGAAAGATGGAAGAGCAACAAAAGACAGCAAGGACAATAAGAGAAGGTGTGAACCTGTCACAGGAGGTAAAGGCAGATATTCCCCATCCATGGAAGTGTTCAAGGCCAGGCTGGACAGGGACCTGAGCAACCTGGGACAGAGTGTCCCTGTCCATGGCAGGAGGGTGGAACAAGATGGTCCCTTCCAGATCAAACCGTTCTGGGATTTTGGGATTCTGTGTTCTTGCCTTGGGAAACAGAACCCAAAGTATGAGGTGTTTCCTGCTGCATCCAAGTGTTAGGAAATCAATAAATGATGTCAAGGCAAAGATAGTAGCAGAATTAAAATAACCAACAGTGCTGATATAAAACAAAGGCTGCCTGTTAAAAGATTCAGACTTAAATTGAGGAGGTTATTTAGCACTAGACCTGTAACATATCAAAATGCCATTGGCCCAGAAATAGAAAAAGCCTGATTATTTTTATGAAAAGGGTGAGAAGCAAAGATTAGAAAAGAGCACTATGCATTTCCGTGGTTCTCAAAGACAAAAGGATATGGAAAAAGGGATCCTGATTTGTCTAATGAAAATTTAAAAGAACTGGGTTCACCTGAAATATTAACAGTTATTTAAGGAGCAGCACAAAACAAGCAAGCAGCTTGATACAACTCACATGTGAAAATTCCTTAAAAGCAAGAACTCCCACAAGTAGCCAGTATAAGGAACAGTCTCATCAATGATGAAATTCTCTCCTTCTAAAAAGAAGAAACTCATTGGGAAATTCTGGAAGTGCATATAAAAAAACACTACTGATTCTCAGTTAAAATTCTAGGAGTGCTGTAAACAATGGAAATATTCTAAACCAATCATTATGAATAGAGTTCCTATGGGCTTGTCTTATTGCCTTTAAGAAATGGCAGGAAAATAAAATACAATTTACCATTCAGAGATCCCCTTAAGGCACAGGTCTCCAGGTCATAGCTTTTTATTCCACCTTTCACTGTGGGTAGCTGCAGGTGAGACTGTGGRATTTTCTTACTCCCTCCTTACAAGTGGGGCAGGATATTATTTGAATAAAATATTCACAGGGAATACTACTGTCTGAATGCTGGTTTGCAGAAAGTTTCTTCTGTTACCAAAGGGAATCCCTCATACAATCCCACAGCTGGAAACAGAAACAGAAAAATGTGTCTTTCCACCTGTCATTCACCAGGGTGCATTTTAAGAGGACATTTCTACATGTGAGATATTTTGAAAGGGGGGAAAACCAGGGAACAATGGCTATTTTTGTCAGGTATCCAGAATTACAAAGTACTCTAAAATGACCTCCTGGTTACTGTATTRTCTAAAAGTGTGTTTCTCACCTTGGAACTCAGTGCAACGCCTTGCTAATCTCTTCCTGAAGTTAGATTAGAGCATTGTCATAAGGCTGGAAAGAGCTTGGGTTTATTTATTTACATTAAACATAGCAGTAATTAGCGTCTTCCAAAATTGAACAATTCTCTCAGTACATGAACAAAACAACACAGGTTTGCCACCCCAGTCCATTCAGTTTGTTGCTCTGTGCGTGGCTTCCTCTTCTTTTCAAGGGTTGAAGGTCAGGTAAATCGTGAACCGAAGATGAAATAAAACAGTAAAGCAAAAAAAAATCTTAAGGCTGGACTTGGGCACCTTGCATTCTCAAGTTAAATGAAGATTGATTTGCCTGCACTATTGCAATCCTGATAAAGGGGCAAACACTTCTAAGCTTTACTATGTAAAGAAYGCAGAGTTTGTATTCCAGAATTGAAGCTAAATGGCCTTGTTGCTCTGCAATTTACAGTGAACCAACCCTAAACAGGAGCACACTGGTCACAAATCACAGGTCCATGGCTCACACATCCTGCTGYGTTATCCTTACACACTGGGGCTGTTCAGAGGCAGCTGTGTAAAACTTTCAGATTCTGAAGGATGCACTGAGGGTTTTTCTTTCCACATTATGCCAAAATCATTTTGACAGCAGAAATATTTGATGTAATGCTTACTCCTTACAGATCCAGKGTCTTGTTCCAGAGAGGGACTTTGAGAAAGTGTAACAGATGTTACACAATATTGTAAAGGCATTTGTAACTCGTCATCTCACAGAGCCRTGATGGCAAAAGTAGGTCGGAAACTGGATGAAGTTTACTGGTCCCACCTCACACTGGGACTAAGGCAAGAAGAGGGAGCCATCCCTCACAGCCTTCCTGCATTACATGACCACCACGGCATGAGAGCACTGCAAACATCCCAGTSAACAGAACAACACAGATGTCCCTCTTGAAAAATCAGCTGAGCCAAATAAATTTACCTTCGGCTTCCAACTCATCAGCACAACAAAAGGTACAGAGATAGTATCTGCCCCAAAGCTTAATGGAAAAGCATTCACATTTCGGAAGAGGCTGACAAATGTCAGGGGCACAGAATTTTGCTGCGTTGCCTTTTCTGTTTTTAACCAGCTCACATCCCTGTTTACCTCAATGTGACGCACATTCCTCCTGCTTAGCTCCACTGATCTGGAAACCAAAGGCTCCTTCAAGATGAAATAAATTGTTCCTGTGGCAATGCCAAGGGGGTGATTTAATATAGTTTGGAGAGTTCTCAATTCAATTTCACACCCAACGATTGAGCTAAAAGAAAAATCCACACTTTACATTTCTTCTTTATAGGAGCACTGTTATTTTACTGTATCATCAGCCACAGCTTTTCTGAGCACACCATATCTGAACTACTACAGTTCCAGATGCTGTATGAGGTCCCTGAAATGCTGGAAGTGCTCTTTCAAACCAGCTGGCAAAGTGCACATTCTATGACCAGATCCATTAGTTTCACCCCCAGTGCTGGGGCGTGTTCTGAAGAGACATCATTCTTTGTTCCCTTTAAAGGCACTTTTGATTTCTGTGCTGGCTACCATTATTGTGTAACATCACTTAATACTTGCCTCTTATTTTTTTTCTCTTTTGCATTGTATTTGGCAGTGGAAAATAAAATAAAAATCAAAACCTGAATAGATTTGTAGAGGATTTAAGGCATTTGTTCAAATAGCAGCCTTACATTTTGGCTTGAGAATGGTAAAAATAATGCTAAGAACAAAGGCTTGAAGAAAATATTCAGACTGTCCTGAAAAAAACCCAACTATTTTTGTTTGCTTCAAACAATAACTAGATAGATAATAGATAATGTAGGTAGTGAACTCCAAGGGGTTCCTCTGCATTGGATTTAAGAATRTTTGTAGTACAATACCAGCTATCAATTTTGTCTATTCCTGTTGTTAAGCCCAACAATTAACTGGTAGCACAAGAACCAATTACTGTGCATATGTTTCTAAAGTTCTCATTATCTTAATATAGCAAACAAAATAAGGAAGAAAAACAACCTTAATTAGTTTTTACCAAAAGCTGCTACATTTATATTAATAAGGAACATTGCAAGAGCAAATCTCTGCAGCGRAACAGTTGGTGCTGAAAACTTTGTGATCAGGTGCCACAGACTGAATGCCCATTAGCAGTTGGAGCGTATCAGGCACACTACTAGAGTGCATTTTCTGTATTAATTTCATCTGAAAGGCATCCAGTTCATGAACTGCTCTGTGATCTGAACGAAAAGCACAGTTAATGAAGAGCAACAGGAAAGCTGCCTCATGAGAACGCCCAATTCAGACTGAAAATGCTAATGTAGACATAAGCCCATATCTCTCATAAWAACAGTTAGCTGGCACTCCAGGAAAAGAAAAAGAAACCCCACATCCAAACTGAAGTGCTAGGSACAATAATAAATAAGGGACTGGTGGTCAAACTTGTGCACAAAACTAGGACTGAAATAATGTATTATGGGAAGCTGTGTGAAAATTATTCATATTCATAGAACTATAGAATGGTTTGGGTTGGAAGGGACCTTAAAGCTCACCTAATTCCACCCCCTGCCATGGACAGGRACACCTTCCACTAAACCAGGTTGCTTCAAGCCAAGAACACTTCAAGGTGGGGAATGTGGCAGCCACAGCTTCTCWGCGCAATGTGAGCCGGGCACTCACCACCCTCGCAGCAATGAAATGCTTCCTATTAACTGTATAAACTTTGATACCGTAAGAAAAGCTACATAAATATCCATCTTCTTATGACACTATTTTTAATTGATCTTTGGCGACTCCAATTTCATCTCCTCAAGCCTTCTGAGCCCACCCCATTGTCCTATTTGCGTGGTGATACTGAGGCAAGGACAGACTCRCAGCCACAGTGACAGCTTATGGGAAACCATGGAAGGAGAAGCAGAGTTTCCATAATTCATTCTGAATCACTGCTACACAAYCCCCCACTGAAGTATAGAAACCTCAGCCTTTTAAAAATCTGTTAGTAAGGCYGTGGAAGTGTCAGGGGACACCTCTTGCCATGACGCAGAATCAGGACGTCAGTGTGCAAAATGCTGAAGGCAAGGATGAACTACAATAAAGGGAACACCAAGAGCTGAGAAACCRTGTCTTATTTATACTCTTGGAGATGMAATGTTGTAAAACAACCATAATATRCACRCTACTCATTCCCTGACACTGTCAACCCAGTTAAACTAGAAAAATAAACAAGAACAAGCCATGGGACAGTTTAAACAAATAAAATGCTTGCATTGCCCATTCCTGATTTACTGTTTTGCCTACAGTGATCAACATTTATAGCATTTCAGCTGTTCTCATCAGTCATGGGGAATGCTTTCTCCCTCTCCTCTCCTCTAACACTGYGAACTGCACGAACAGGACTAAAAATACAGTTTCAACTTGTCTGGATTTGGAAAGGACACTGACAGTTTTGAAAGTGACTACGAAGCAAAAAAAAAAAATAGGAGAGTGGAATATAATCTGATCTCATGCTGCTCCACGAATGTTATTTAACTGATGAAAAAAGGTACAAAGGAAACTCCTGACCCACCAGTGCACATCCTCTCATCATCATCATCATCATCATCATCCTCTCTTGCCTTCCTCCGCAGCCCACAGTCAGGGACCCCACAATCACAACCAGCAGCACCGTGACCACTGTCTAACGCTCTGCTTGTGCTGTTTGACTGTTCCTTGTTGTTCCCAGTCTGTCCCGACCATCTGTCATTCCCYGTCTTACACTTCATTTGCAAATTACTCAAGCAGGTCTGTTGTCTGTACATCTGAGCAGCTCCTAGAAACTGCAGCCTCCAAGACTGGGGGCTCTTCGTACAATAAAGATAAACCAGGGATGGGAATGTGCTGCCTCCAGTTGAGTGGCTGAGTGAAGTCTTTAGCAAACCTACACCAACTACATCTCAACAGTGTTTCAGAATTAATGGCATAAACAAAAGTATCAGAGATAAACATGTAAGGAGGTGGTAAAAAGAAAAGTAAAGAGAAAATCATCACTGGGCTGGAAGAGAAGGAAATGTCCTGTTAACAAATGTGACAAACTGGGGGATATTGACATCCTATTGATATATATTTGTCCTTGGCTGGACCAAAAACAGCGAGTGCAGGGGGTGAGGAAGAAGAATTCTGCCCCTCTACTGCCTCCAGCATTGGGGACCAATGCAAAAGGGATGTGGACCCCTTGGAGCAGGTCCTGAGGAGGCCACAGGTGCTCAGAAGGATGGAGCACCTCTCCTGTAACCTCTGTGAAAATCTACATTTATCATCAATTCTTTATGTATATTTTGTTTTTAACTTAATTTGCTCTTTGTAGTCCTTCACTAATTGTTTATAAGAAAACATTTGCACTTGATGCATTTACTTGGATAAATATTTTTTTGGTGTTTTTTTTAGTTATTACATAGAATACAGACTTTCCCGACATCAGGAATTTTGCTATCCAAAATGTAAAGACATCAGTGTCTTCAGTTAAAAAAAAACCAAAAAACTACAGATAACAGTCTGTTCCTCCTAACTTCAAACAGCAGAAGTTCCACGGACGAAAACAATYATGTTCACACATTTCATTGAAAGAGTTATAAAAGACTGCAAGTTTCTCGTTCTCCTACATTCACTGATTTGGTGCCCTCAGAGGAGGCTCAAATGAGCTATAATCTGCTGGTTATAATTCCTCTTAATGCTGTTATCACTTCRAAAAGTTTAACTGTGAATTTGATTTTGCAGATCATGGCAAAAAATGGACAGAAAGCATCTGCATAAACAGAGATTATACACTCCTCCCTCCTAGATGGRCTGCTTCTAGATTGTCACTGAAACCCCCAGTTCAGCACTGATCTATAAAAAAATGGAAGACGTTTTCCAGTTTAAATAAACTTCAGTGAAAAAAAAAAAGGTACTTGAAATATTTTTACACTTAGGYTGTTTTCTTCCCCATCAGAGGTGTCAGTCTTTAGAGGATGCCAGGATCTCTGCACAGATGCTGAAATACCAAAGGAACACCACACAATGGTTTACCCGCCTAATGATGAAGATTTCAGCATATTTAAATTTCCAATATCTATCAAAGTGCTTAATTAACCTCTAGAAGTTTACAGTGTTATAGTACCTCATGACATCAAGAATTTAGCAAACATCAGAAAACTGGACTTGTGCAGGCCAGGAAAGAGGATTTATGTGGACTTAGTAAGCAGATTCCAGCACCCAAAAAGGCTGAGATGAGGTACAGAAGGGCACASAAGGGCAGAAAAAGAAGCAGAGGTTTCCATCTGCCTCAAGGGCCACTATACCTTCCACTTCTAGACAGGACACAGGGAGTTTCARTCTTACAGTGATATAATTGTTTTATTAGGCAGATGGATGGAACCCCAGAGTGAAAAAGCAAATATTCCTGACTGAACTGCTCCCATGTCATTTTTCAACCAACTGGAAAATTTCCAGTTGGCATGAATTTTGTTTAGAACCAAGAATKGGAAAGTAGACTAATCCTATATTAGAGCTAAAACTAGCACTGCTCTTCATCAAAATCATTTTCATTTCCTGATGTGAAAAATATATCAGTAACAGCATGATATTAAAAAGATACTGGACTGGGATTATGAAACTGAAGCTGCTCTCACAGCAATCGGTGACAAGGAACGAGCCCTGTGACTGGCAAGCAGAGTGGTAACAAATGGAGATTTTCTTCTTTTTATGAACAATTTTTTTTTAAATAAGTAGGACACACAAAAATAATCAGTATCCCATGGTTTCTTGCCCAGTGGCACTGTTTCACACTGCCTTTGTGTCACATTTGCCTTGCAAATGCCCTTGTGCCAATCTGGAATGCTGGAGACAGACGTAACAATCAGAGAATGACCAGAGCTAGAAAGGACCCACAAGGACGATCAAAGTCCACCCCAACAATCCCACCCTGTGCCTGAGAGCGTGGTCCTAACTCTTCCTGAACTCTGTCAGCCTTGGGGCCATGACCATGGGGAGCCCATTCAGTGCCCAACCACCCTCGGRGGATCCAAGCTAAGCCTCCCACGACACAGTGCAGACTCAAGAGTCTGGMTTTGAGGTCAAGGAGATTTTTTTGGTGCAAATAGATTCTAAATGACAGAAGAAGTGGGATGCCACTTCTGGTGGAAGTAGTCACTCAAAATAAAGGGAAGCCACCTGTCTACTACTGAGGTTACATCTTCAGAGCTCAGAGGGTGTCTCAGACCACTCAGCCTGAAYCACAGATTGTGCCTGCGTCTGCCTACACATCACTGCACTGCAGAAGCAGTGTCAGTTGTAGCCCCAAGAACAGAATTTACACTTATGGAATTGAAATTGAAAACTTTGTATTTAATTAGTATGGGGTACTAGTATTTAATTAAGAAGGGCAAATTATCAACTAAAAGTGAATACATTCATGCTCAGCACAGTCCAGACTTTTTCTAAGGGATACTGAAAYCAGAAACACAGCAGAACTGGATTTGTTACATATAAAACTCAAATTTAAGAGAAAACATTTTGGAAAACTAAATCAAGGGTTCCTTTATAAAAGCAAGTGGTCTCAACTGAAAGAGGGCAGATTAACTTGGATATAAGGAAAAAAATCTTTACTGTGGGAGTGCTGAGGCCCTGGCACAGGTTGCCCAGAGAAGCYGAGGCTGCCCCATYMCTGGAAGTGYYCAAGRCCAGGTTGGACAGGGCTTGGAGCAATCTGCTTTTGTGGAAGGTGCCCCAGCCCATGGCACAGGGTAGAAACTGGACAATCTTTAAGGTTCCTTGCAACCCAAACCATTCTGTGATTCTGTAATTTTATGATACTAAAGCAGAGTAGTTCAGTAGATACCAACCTGCATTACAATGCACATACCTCATTTTACACTCAAGTGTATGCTCTCATTGTACCATCATTTTACCATACTTATACCAACTACTTACTCCCAAAGTAAATTCCCCCTATCAAAGACCTTTTCTTCATAAAATTGTTGATGTCCTTTGCTCTGCTTCTATTTCACTATACAATAAATAAACCATAAAACTGTGTAATAGTTAAAGTTTAAGCAGGAATTTCAGCAAGCACTGAGCCAATGACATGAAAAAATATTCTGTACTGTCTTTTAGGATGAAGCATGCATTGAGTAAATGCTTGTTTTGTGATGGCTACTGTATGCCAAGCTCTTTCCCCTATCCCAAAAAGTATCAGCATTCTGGGAGTTAAGATTGTGAGCAGGTTGCTTACATCGTTCCRGTTTTTCAATAGTGTCAGTCTAATAATTTGCTACAAAAGCATGAAGCAGATAGCTAAACATCTTTCCCCTTTATTCATTGATTTTAAAAAAGAATCAGGCAAAAAGGCATGAGCTCCCAAACCTCTAAAATTTTAAGTACGCCAATAATTTATTTCTGTCTAACATAAGCAGCATACTCATTTCTGCTATGGCTCAGCGTTTGGCTTTGCTCCCAGCTGTCTTGATTAATAAGAATTTTTTTAGCTCAACAACTCTCTGATTCTGGTTCAAGGACTGGCAGTCGCCTGCAGAAAGCTGGCTGGTCACACAGCCCTGCAGTTCCTCTCGTGGAATCAGCTGTTTCTAAAGATAAAGGTACTACTTTTCACACATCAATGATTTTCTTCTTAGGCTCTGTAAACAAGGTAGCAACATGAAATCTCATTTCTAGACAAGAAAATGTGCATCTGAAAAATCCAACCAGTCTAACCAGAAACAAACAGCACAGCTGCAACAGCAAACTTGGCCTGCTCCTGTAAGGAAAGGCTGGGAGAGCTGGGGTTCTTTTAGCGTGGGGAAGAAAAGGATTTAAGAATTCAGAGGCTTATGGCAATCTTTGGATACTTAAAGAGGATTTATAAGAAAGATGGAGAGAGAATTTCTACCAGTTTAAAATAAAGAGGGCAGGTTTAGATTTGACCTTAGGTAGATGTGTGAGGTGGTGAGGCCCTTATACAGGTTGCCCTGAGAAGCTGTGGCCATACCAACACTGGAAATTTTCAGGGCCAGGTTGGACAGGGCTTGGAGCAACCTGAGATACTGAAAGATGTCCCTGCCTGTCCCAAATTTGTTTTACCTACTGAAGAAGGCTACTGCTGCTAATTACCCACTGCAATCCACTAGAACTCAAGGTATTTGCATCACACAACTGTTTAGTCATTGAATGTCTTTACACAGCTGTGACTTTGATTTCTTTCCTTTTTGCACTAAATTTCATGCCCTGTTTAACTAAGGGCTCTTCAGAATTTTGAAGGGTTCTGACAGTCTCATCCACACTTTTTTGAGGTTTTTCTCTCYTGACTGCTGTCATTCTCAACCTGCTTGCAGGAAGGAACATGTAAGTTTATCGACTTCAATGCCTTCACCATTTGAGAATGAACTGGTTCTGGTTAGACATTCTGTAAACAACTATGCACCCACCTTATGGAAATTATATTTAGAGTGCAGATTACTTACGGAAATGACTTGAACAGTGTGAAAGCTTTAGTCAAAATATCTACACTCCACATCTCCTTTACCCCACTTATCCCACTGCCCTGTCAAACAAGGAAGGCATACTGATTTGATGTCATTTGGTCTACACAGCCCAGGCCTAATTACTTCCAAAGTACTTTCAAACTTATTTCCAAAATTTAAGTCAGATAAAAATATCTCTTATTATCCAAGTCTTTCTCTCCACCTCCTTTTAAACACAAATGTTATTTTTTACATCTCCCATCCTCAGCAGTCTCTTTGTAACCTATGATTTCGCAAAGAGAATTTCAAATACTAAAAAATTATTTCAGCTACATCCTAAGACCTTCTTAGGTACATTTTAGCAGCTCCTGTACACTTAAATATCTGTCTATCATTTTYAGCAGTTTTTCTCTCCATTGCAGGTTTTTTTCCGGAATTTGTTCATCTGCCTCACACTAGCACATCCGACCCACATGAATAAAAGGACAAGTGAGATTTCAGCCAAGTCACCACTTCTCTGTGTCTGTGCRGAAGTCCTGCTGCATGATTCAGCTCTCTGAATGCCTCCACCTTTTAATGGCAAACATATCCCTCGCCATAACTGATGAAGAAGAGAGGTTCTTCTGCAAGTGATAAATTGAGCTGCAGAAACTCCCATGTACAGCTGCCTGCTGCTACTGCTCTGAGCTCAACAGGTTCACTGTGTTTCTCAGCTCAGGGACTATTATTTCAACAGGTGGAACTATCTGGTGCTGCAGAACTGGAGGCTCTTCTATGCTGCAGTGCATTTCTCCTGATAAACACGAACCCATCCTGCAACACAAAGTCAGTCTTTCTGTCTGCCAGAACCTAATGYRGATTCTGAAAAGTAGCAAGTTTGGRCTAATTAAAAACAAGACAAAAACCAGACGCATACACTCCTACTCCCCAACAAAAACAAAGCACAAGAAATCCCCACCAAAAACAACTAAAATCAAAGTTACTACTTTGCTAGTAACTAAGCAAAGCTCCTTGGCTTCTGGCAAATGTCTAGAGCTCAATGACATTTGAGACTGAACATCTACAGAACATGATTAAGAACAGGAATCAYTGATTACACCAGCTCTGCTGCATTCCAAACCCAGTTTCCTAATCAGAGAATTTATTTCCTGGTCCTGCACTTTTCCACCTGCAAATGAGAATGCTTGGAACTTTTTCCCTTAACACCACTAAGAGGTTTTTCAGCAATTCCACGTTTACAGAACAGACAGACCACAGAGATGCTGCTGCAGCATCCCGCTGGTTTCCCACCCTACCAAAGACAGTGGGGCTGTTCACTCCATCACAAAAGTTCTCGTTGGTTCAGCACCAACAGAAATTCCATGTGGGGACAATTAAAGGTATCTCAGAAGGGCACTGATGTTGTGAGAAGGTGGTCTGTGCTTTCAGGAAAGGACATGGACAAAGAAGAAATCAATGTGAATCCTAGATGGAAAACACAGGCTGAAGCCAAACTTGATGGCTGCACATGTTTTTTAGAGGCACTGCCAATAAGGAAAAAAGGGGTGAAATCTCCTCTGGGAGAAATTTTAATTCTGTTGGCATTTAGAAGAAGGTGCTCATTGAAAATTGTATTAATGGGGCAAATTTTCAGGAAAAGCTCACGCACACAATGCTGGTACCACTGTAAATATGTGAATGGAAAACACACCATCTTCCAGCAACTGGCCACTGACTGGAGGATTTGCTTGGCCAGTTTCTGGACCTTGGCAGCCTGTGTGTTAGCCTAGTGTTTGACAAACTGTGGTACTCTTTCCTCGGTGTCTCTTTGCCRAGGCAGAATTCTCTGCTCGAGACCACACTGTCACGGTTGTTTGCACTCTAGCATATGATTAGGTAACATCTTCCAAAGCAAACAGGCTGTTTAGCACTTGAATAATCAAAGCTGAGTAGATTATTTAAGGCCTTTGGTAGAATCACCCCTAGAAAATATCAAAGGAAGAACTGTCCAAACATGAGACATGTACAYTAAGCCTATGAGAAAAAAAATACTAAAAATTGCTAAATAGTTACTAAAGATACATACAAGTTTGGTGCAGACCTCTGCCTCAGAACCTGCAACGCTGCTCAGTATCAAAGCTTAGTCATGCTAAGTAGCAGCAAACAGAATCAGTAAAATTTGAGACAAAAGACTGCACATGTACAGCACCTTCAGAGAAAAATGAGACTAGATCACTGCAGACCTGAAAATGATGTGTCCTCTGTTTTTTTTGTTTGTTTTTTGTTTTTTTGGTTTTTTTTTTTTTTTTTTTTGAGAAGAAGAGAAAGAACTTGGGTACTTCACCTCTCTAGGTTCTTCTGAGAATTTTAACCAAAGTAATTATTTAATGAAAAAAACTGCATCACATTTATATGCATATTACAAGTACCTCAATCTATAGCTGCACTAATTAATTCTTCAAATCTGCTGAAGAAAATCACCATCTCTTCAGTGCTCCTCCCATAGGYTGGGCCACTTGTCAGGGGAATTACAAGTGCTTTGGTTTAATTCTGCACCTTCTACCTTCTACTAATGCTAGTTGTTATTTATTTTCATTTGACAAATTSCTCATTGTCTAATAATGCTTACAAAAGAGAAACACTTTCATGTGACTTCCAACAGAAAGGAGAATCAGAGAGACTAGAAAGCCCTTTGACTTGCTTTGCTGTTCACTGTTAGCACTAAAAGGGTGAAGGAGAAGCAGAAATATTCATTGCCATATTCAGAGGTGTGTGAGCACYTGCAGCTGCCACCAACCTCCCAAGTAATTGAAGATCGGACTAAAGAGCATAAACTGACCTTTAGAAGACTTACCATTCTGACACCTCTTTGGAAACTTCCCTRAAGAGTCCAGCTGCCTTCACACAAGGGTGTTAGAAGGACAGAGACAAAGCYTAATCTGTGACTGTAACTGGGAGCACCTCAGTTTGGAGCAGCACAAGCCCCAGCTTTGCTGTCAGAGCCTCTCTGTGCTGACCCTGAAGCCAAGAGCAGGGTCAGTGTGCTGGAAACAGCACTGCAGCATTTGGGAAGCTCCTCTCCATTACTTACTTCAGATGAACACAGACAGTAAGGATAGATCAAAAGACACCCACATCTATTTCACCAGCAGAACTTTAGGATTATGCAGATTTCAGACACAACCTTATTTGCAATCAGAAAGAACTACCAACTACAGAAAATACCAAGAGAAGTTATAGAGCAGGTCTTCCTAGCCATCAGGGTATTTTTGGCAGTCATGCTGTTGTTTGGTTTCCTCCATATAGCCCGTCTGTGAAGTCTTATGACTGTGCAACAGACTCTTCCCACGGATCAAGCTCACATGGCTAAGGAGAGGGATGTAAAGACAGAAACCCAGAAACTCTCCCAGCAAGTCACGCTTCCTGCCCCTGGACAGCTGGCAGCGTCCAGAGSGACAGCTACACTCCTTCCTTTCTCTCCAGCTCTCTTCACTTGACTCTGACCTTAGAGTCAAACTTTAAACCTCAGAACTTCTTTGTGAATGAGCCACTTAGACAAGTGGAGAACTCAAGTGCAGAGCAAAAACCACAAGCATCTAGTGTGCCTTTGCCATTTAGACTGCAGAAGTTTAGACGGCTAAACCTCTCAAAGGCAACTGCAGGACAGTGACTGACCTCCAACCCATCCATCCCAAACACCTCCCATTAGCAGGGTGCTCACTGAAGTGTCTGAACTAAGTAATGAGTTTACAGATTGTCAGAGATCCTGCTCCAGTGAGGATTAATCCTCCAAAGCAACAGTCAAGACAGTGAACTATGTCTACGATTTCCCTTTGCTGCCTGGCTCATGTSCACATTGGTTTTTTCCCCTGCATTAAGATAATGGTCCCATCCACGTTACTTTACATTACTGTCTACAGGATGTGATCCTTCTGGGTCATTACTATTTCTTCTTTCTTRCAGTGGTGCCAAGTTGCCCCAATCCTACCTTGTTTCTGAGTGGAATGGTCTGTAYGAACACAAATGAGGAGAGAATATGTAGAATTAATTGTACAAAACCACATTGCTTGGAGTAAGAAATATGAGTTTAAATTCTCCGCCACTGTTTCAGTGATGTCTGGAATTCCTCTATTAGAAATAAACAAGAKATTCATTAACTAATTGCTTATGTAACAAAGATCATTACATGAAATTATCATCTAGAGGCACTGAAAGAATTTTAATTATCCAGGTGAATTTCAAAGTAGAACTGCACTTCGTGATTTCTGTGGTTGCCTTCTCAACTCTTCTAGTTCCTATCTATCAGTCAGTAGCATCTTGATCAGCCTGACCCAATTTTTGGATTAGAAAAGACAATTCAAAGCAGCAGCTGATCAGAAGTGAGGGGCTTGCTGGATGGGTTCATGGGTGGCAAACCCACGGCTTCAGTGCATTGCCAAGGCATCCATACAAGCCTCTGTTCACTGAAAAGATAAGCAGCTCCAAATGTAGCAATTAAAAAGCTTTGTCTTCAGTGCTAAATTATTGCTCCCCTGTTCCAGAGGCCAAATGGAAACAGTTTTTCCAAGMCTGACTGCCAGATGCTAAGGCCATCATGCCCACAAAATATGGTCTMCTCCAGAGGTGGAAAAGCAACGATAAGCTGGAGAGCTCCATCCCCTTCAAACCCCGTGCTCAAAGCCAGCTCTGTATAATAATTCCCCAGCTCTGAGGAGCTGATGATCTTAAGAAATTGCAGGAAGACTCCTGCAACTTCCAGGAGTCCTCATTGCCACCCATTGTGGGAGCTGCTCCTCCAGAACCCCAACACACCAAGCTCTTCCACCACAGGCCTGGCAGGCTCCTCACAGCCCCAGCCTGCAGCTGTGGCCAACACATGTGCTGCAAAATGCACAGCAATGGCTCAGTGCTGCCAGCATCCTTCTCCCAAACCTCATGGGAGAACAATGGCTCAG
>NW_026623481.1:973678-1001851 GCF_030028575.1 Malurus melanocephalus
ACCTAACACAACCCTTGCTGACATCAGAGAACTACTTCTACAGGACTAACAGCTCATTTAGCAAATCTCACCAAGCATTAGAAATTTCGTAAGTTCTTTAATATCTGTTCTACCACTGAGGGAATATTCCCTTCACACAGGGAGGAGGTTCCCTGCAAGAAAAACTTCAATCAGAGAAGGGACAATAGCCTAGACTTCAGTTGTCAATGCTGTGCCTTCAGGCTGACCCACAAAAGGGCTGGGCAGAGGGGTGCTCACAAGGTAGGTGGAGAAGACAGGAACTCTGCACTTGCTTTTGCTCTTCAACTTCCACACCCATCTCTTCTCAGCAACAGCCTTCTTCCTTTGTAACCCTAAAGCTGTTCCCCATCCTATCAAAGTCAACATAAATGTTTTTATGCTGTGACCATTCTGTCACCAAAAAACTCCACCTTGAAGTGAAGCCTTTTGCATACAAAGAAAAACAGAAAAAAGGATCTTCTGTTTTTTCCCCTGCAATTCTCCTGGAAGTGAGCAAAGAGAAATAGGTATCTCCAGCTTTAAACTACCAGCAGCAGTGAAACTTTCACAGAGGATGCCCACACTCCAGCCTGCTGCATGGGRAGCCCCAGGATGAGCACAGAGCTGGGCACAGCCTCCACAACAGGGTTTGGGGACAACCCAGTGGAAATGAGCCTGCAGTGAGCTGTGGGTCATGGAGGACACACTGCTGACAGCCTCTAAGCCATGCAACTTCAAAGTAGACTTTGCATTTCTAAGCTGCAGTGCAGTCTGCAGTGCAGTCCCCACTGTAAATATACCCAAAGTCTTTGCAATCAATATTTTAATTCACACCAAAGTGGGGGGGAAGCAAAACAGGGCAGTTTTAACCAAAGCAAACAAAGCACAGAAAGTCCAAGTAGCAGGAAAGGGTTACAATTCCTGTAATGYCTCTGTAACCCTTTTGTTCTCTTATCACATATTCCTGGCCCACACTTTATAGATGCTGCAGCTTTAATCAGAATAGTCTMAGTCTTACCCAAGTAAATGGAATGCTTTCTGCTGATCTATGGAAGTCAAAATTTTGCTTTTTGATTGCTACTGACATATGAATAAGGATACAAGAAGCTCACTACAACTTTAATTTCTTGCACAGTCTTATGTTGAACAGGGACCAGATACTGAAAGAAGCGAGTACAAGATCCTATCAATGCAGGTGTAAATCCTACATGTTAAAAGACTATGCACTCAGGTTTAAAAAAAAAAAAAAACAAACAAAGGAAAAAGAAAAAAGAATAAGCAGATAGACATTTTACTACTACAAAATAATACAGGAAACATGTCCCAATGCAGAGCAAGACAGCTAACCTGAATCAATTCTCTGAATTACTCACTATTTCATCTATAAATCCACTATTAAACTGTTAGGGAAAAGCTTCTTAAATTGGGAACATCCTGCTGCCAACACAAAAGCATCTGTATAAAGTATACATGAACTAACACAGTAACAAATTAACAGGAAAATAAAAATCATCATAACCTCTTGCAAATCAAAGTAGTTTTATTTCCAGATATTTCCAGTGGCCTCAGTGTTTGACTCAGAACCAAACAGAACAGAGATTCAAAATTTGACCTCCAATATGTAAATCCTTTTTACCCTGTTCCAGTCTTTCAATACTAAGAACAATCAGATTAGAAACTAATTTCRTATGTACCTTTGTCCTTTAAATAAACTGCTGAATATCACTGTRTTACACCTATGAGCTCTTTCAGATGATCTGTGAAAAGCATACTTAGAATTCCTCTTTCAAACTTAATTTGCAGTGATTTTCTAGCAGTAATATAAGAACAAATGAAAAAGGTAATTTATTTCAACAGCAAGCAATTACACACAATGACTTTTCTACAGCAATTGTCTAATTAAGAGACTATGAGCCCTGCATATCAAGCCTTAGATTTAAGCATTGTTTTTCAGATATTCATACAATATGCAAGATGCACAACTTTTTGTGTTCTGTTACACTGCAGATGCATCAAAATACTTGCTAAAAACTTTTAACCCTTCACAAAAAATTTATGCTTGCACATATGATTTGAATGTGAAGGAAAGAAACAGCTACTGCTCAACTGATTAAAGATATCTGAAGGTTATCAACATCAATAAATAACATTTATGGCAAGACTGATCTAAAAAGTGACACTGGACTAAAAATAACTTGACAAAATTAACAATGAAAGATTTTTCATGAATATGAAACATGCATATGCACAGATGTCAGTTATATAACYCATTTCTTATATCATTAAAGAGTAAACACCGGACTATTTTTTCAGCTTATCCCAACACAGTAAAAAGCAGTCACAATTCCTCTCCCACATTTCTCTCCCCTAATTAACAGGTTTTTTTTAACTGCGGGTCTTTTACCACCGCAGCAGAATCTCATCTACCCCCTTATTGTGAACTGCTACATACAAATGCCTATTGCTCCCAAAGGCTTTTTTAAGAAGCAACAAAAGGATTGCAGGCGCATACCTTAACCTCTTGGCTGGCAAAAACCTCCACATCAACCCCACAGGCAACCAGAGTGGAAACATCACAGTCCATGCTACGGGCTGGCATCCCCCGCCTTTGTACACAGAGTTAGGCAAGCTCAGAGTAACAAACGATGGGAAGAAAAAATAACAACAACAACAACAACAAAAAAATCTTCAGCACTGCGATTGAACAGTCCAAGATTCAGTTTCAGCACTGGCAATGCCTGCAAGCCTCCAACACGAGCTCTGTGCACTTAAAGTGAGTTGCTGGTTGCCTGTCCCCCGTACACCCACCAACTGAGCAGGCACAGCATAGTAACAGCGCTATTCCATCTCTCATGGCAATGACATCACCACAAAGACTGACATAAGCTAAATCTATTTTTTCAACCCTTTTATCTCTAGGCAGCACAGTGGATCAAATTGAACATGATTATGTGCTAAATCTGAACTCGGACTAAATCAATTCAAGCAGCGTTCACTGTCAACTGAGTCATAGCTGTTGTTTCAGCTGAGTACTTACGGTGGCAAAAAAAAAAAAAAAAAGAAAAGAGAGAGATCGCCTGACACCGAAAGCTCTGCTCTGAGTGTAAATTAACCCTGCATTTAGAACCACTAAGCTCAAGGTAACGTTTGTTACTTTATTATACATTAAAATCTACAACAGAGCACTAAGAAAAATCCCTTCAAATCAACAAAAMCCTCAGCACTCTGCTTTTAATAGCTCTAAGTCCTCTTTTTTAATAATGCACGCTCTATAACCCCACACACGGGATTAGAGAACATCTCGTCCTGTCATCAGCAGTGATCAACACACTGCAAATTTGATCCCAGTGCTTCACATACACGTTGCACTGTGACTCATCCCCAGGAAGATCAGAGGCATGTCTGAGTTGTGATTCCAAGTCGATACCCCTTCAAAGAACAGAACATGAAAATTTCCTTGAAATTAGGACTTCGCACTAGGCAACCTTTACACCGTCCAGTCTAAGGGTTAATTAACCCATCACAAATATGAGGAAAGAAACAAGTGAAAATGAAGATGCTTTACACCTGCTGACTCTTGTAGTCTTGTTTATCCTCTGCAAGTTTTTATCATTTGCAAGTTTAATACTTTTTTTTTAACAACAGAAAGAAAATATCTACAAATTTGGGACTTCTAAAGTGATTTATATCCCACACTGGCACCCTTATTTTTCCTCTAACATTTCATTCTTGTGATCCATAAATTACTTCTAATTGTTGTAGGCCAGGATTTGACATTTATGGGCACATCAGATTAACAGGGAGAATTGAAATATTGAACTATTGGTATGAACCTTGGAGCAGCTCATGGCTCACTGTAAGAGACTCCTTAACTCCACTTCACTTGCAGATAAACTCCTAACTATACCAACATTAAATGTCAGGAGGAAATTCTTCACTGTGASAGGGTAGTGGCATTAGATACTGAGACAGATAAACGAAAATCTCCTATCAGAGCATTCTTTTCCAAGTTCTAATAAATAATTTTCCTACTTTTCAACTTGCATTTATAGCAACCTCCTCAGCAGTAATCACAAACTAAGATCCAGAGCCAGGACAGAAACATATCCCAGCAYTAAATATTTTACAAACCCAAGATATACAGACCAACAGAAACAGAAAGGGCAGCACAATGCAGTAAATAAATCAATATTGTTTGTCATAATTATAAATTGCTTTGTGCACTGATCATTTAATCASTGTCAAGATTTTTCACAAACCACAGAAATCCACTTTTTAGAAAGAATTTGAAGTTATCATTTTCRTGAGTGTTTATAGGAACTTTTATTCATATATTTGAATATAATATATATGTGATAACAGACAAAAAAGCCATAAAGGCCTGATTGAAGCTGTAGGCAGACAGCAATGGAAAAATCATGGCATCAGAAAAGTGAGAAGCTAGTAAATGGTTATCAAAGWGCTGGAAGGAAACACCAGAAGCAAAGATGAGTTGTGTGTCTGAGTCTTATGAAAGTATTAACAGTGATGGACCATCATCATTTGTTTGGATGAAAATAAAAGAAGCATTTGAAAAAAGAAAAGATCAAGAATGAGATTCAGCTGGTCTCTAAGGTCCATAAAGGCATTCAAAGTGAGGATGATTCCTGGCATGAGTGTGGTTTCATAGCAGTCATGGGAAAAAGATCTTACAATGTAGAGCTACCGTGGATAGGTCTGTAATTATTTTTTTCCTTTTTAAAAAACTGCCACCTATCAATTTCAATAGAYTTAATCTTCTTATGAAAACTGGTACCTGATGTGCAAACTGACCTGTTCCACTTCATGATTATTACTGCACTTCTACTATTCATCTCCATTCAAAAGAGTACCACTGCAATTTTTCCACTCCATCTGAATAAGGAAACCTTACTGAGATCACAATTACTTTCATTTCTTGCTTCTTCTTGCCTATTCTGAAGTATAACCTAATTTTTCCCCTTAAAAAACCACTCTAGCTCACTGGGATATTTTAGGGAGCTCTTTACAAAGATAACCTACTTGTTTTTTGCTTCCTGAAAACAAAGATTACCTAACAGAAGAACTCTACAAAGCTTTTGAGTACTTCATCTTATATCTTCCAATATATGTCATATTCTATTTGTTACTGCTCACTTCTCATTTGAAATCAAGACATAGTCCTGTGTGAATGGTTTTTTTCAGGGCACTCTACAGTTCCTTATAGTCTCACCTAACATTGATGAAAAATTTATTATTGAACACTTTAGAATTGATTAATATTGACATATTTCTCCAGTTCAGAAGACTTGTTTTTCATCCAAATTTAAAGAAAAAGCATTTCAATTTCTTTCCAAAAASTTCTTGACTCTGTCTCTAGATGGTCTTGTTAAATTCAGTTCACCAAACTCRCAAGAAGAAATGAAGCCATGTTTCATATATATTTTAAAGTATCATATTTAATAAATAGAAATTGATACAGACAGACCTGCATTCAGTATATTCAGTCAGGAGGTTCTCCAGATCAGAAACTGGTACCAGCATGTAACTCTACTGCTATCCGTCACTAACATTACATGGGGTTTAAGACCATGACCATAAATTCTGAGAACAGAAAGCAGAGAGTTTTGAGGAGTCATTCAGAAGCTTCCTAATTTGTTTCAATTGTTGTCCATACTAACAGTTGTGCACAGAATTCAACTGGCTCTGCTCACTACATGTGAATATTTCAGGGGGCTGAATTTAGGAGCAGTTGAGGCTTATTTTTAAAATCAGGCTGAGCATGGAAATACCAAGTTTTCAAAGTTACACGCACAGGCATCAGACAGGTTGTAGAACTCAGAGCAATATTCCAGGTTCTTGTTTCTTCATAAGTACCACAATAACCCTACGGCATCACTAGACTGATGATTAACACTTGATAATCAGATCTCACACCCAAATCAGCCTTCAGAAACACAAAAAGCTCCCCAGTCAGAAGGAAAATAAAAGCTGTGTTGTTCCAGCCAGGGACAATCAGGGTCTGTGTAGTTCCTAGGATAACASAGTCTGAGCCTTTGCTCCTGTGTGTGSAGTTGTTTTCCTTCTGYAGTTACAGCCRAGTCACAGCTTAACGCATATGAGCAGAACCACGGATTTAAGATTTCTCAAGCCCAACTCTCAAGTCATTAAAAGAACTTCTGCAAGATCTTGACCCTCCTTTTGCAAGCAAACTACTACAGATTTAGCCTGAGGGAAACTTCACCAGCTCTGGACCTCACAGCAGCAGCAGCACGTTGTAACTAAAAACAGCAGCTAAATTCAGAAGCAATCCTGACTTTTTTGCTCTCTTGATGTTGCTTGTGCTTGTTATCACTGGYACTAGAGGAGTTATTTTTGTAGCAGCTCTGCTTGCAGGTGCAAACCTTACTAAGTCAMTGTACAAATCCAGAAAAATAAAAAGGAGCTCTCCATCAATGGCCCTTTGAGGGCTGAATGCAACACTGGAAATGGATTCACATTATGGCTGATTGAAGTGTTTCTAATGATGTGCATCTCTATTGATTCCGTTCAGTCTACTACACAAGTAAACAGCAATTAAACCATGTTCCTACCTGCCACTAGGAACATACTTTTACAAATATAATCTTATTTTTAATGGATTAATAAATGAGAAATACTTWAAAAAACCCTTAAAATTTAATAATATAAGAGACAGCCCTGAAAAAAAAATACAGAAAAAAGACAGTTCTTCCAATTTCTCTGTCTGCAGCAGAAGATAAGAAAAGCCAAMCAGAAACATTCTTCAGGAGCAAAGTCAGCTCCTTCAAAGAGGTGTTTCTCAAGGACATAAAGAAAATAGAACACTGAAGAATGGGCTCAGCCATAGAAGGAAAAGAATTTCTTTTTTCTTGTGACAGTGAGCACTAGCTGATGCTAAAGTCAATTAYCCCCAAAATGCATGGAAGAACCAGACAAATACAGAAGAACACACCAGCAAACAGAATGGCCATCAAACTGTTTGGAAATGTATCTTTAAAATAGAAAATTTAACAGTCATTTGCAGTAAATACAGAACACTGAACTATCTACTCAACAGCTACAAACCYACTGATTTTCCCAACATGAGTCTGATCCCCAAGCTAAAGTTTCTACAAATCCTAAATTTACATCAACTGTGGCAAAAAAAGGACTCCAATTCACCCCTTCTCATAATAAATAATCATTCCTATGAAGATTTTTAAGGAGACAGAATCTTGACCACACAAGAAAAGTTTAATTAAACTTAGAATAATCCTAAATCAATAAGTTCCCTATACGTGCAGAGACTTTTAAACCTGGAAAATGCCTTGGCTGGCTTTGCTTTTTGGAARGGTAACTTTTCTGTATTTTAAGTGGTATGTTGCTTTTCTGTAGGCAATAACTTTCTGTCAGTCACGCTTCTAGGTCTTGGAATCGGAGGGAATCCAAGAAAATAAAACAAATCATCAGCATTATGAAGGATTTCTCCCTCTTTAACAAAGGTAATATCAAACAACTCAAAGGCCTGCACATGATGTGAGAATACTTCAGTGACTGCATAAACAACTGTGTCAGTCAGGCAGCATCACTCTGCYGTCTCATTTAGCCACACACAAGCTGCAACTGTGAGTCAGAGCTGCTCAATTATTTTAACGTGCCTGTACCATTCATAGTCCTTCCCTTCCANACTGTGAGTCAGAGCTGCTCAATTATTTTAACGTGCCTGTACCATTCATAGTCCTTCCCTTCCAAGTAAATTCAGGGAGGTGTGAGGGGGTGGAAATCCGTGCGTGTGTCTTCTGTCAACTCAGAGTGGTTACAAATGCTTTTCTGTGCCAGATCCACACAGGAAAACAACTGTTATGGTCCCAAATTGCAACCCCTTCTCTGGTAAAATGAACTGCTGCAGTTCAGGAGTCAGGACATCCTCGATTCGTCGGGTGAACCAATGACCACCTACAGAATRCTTAACACACACATGAATCCCTGGCAGCAGGAGAAGATCACAACCCTGCAGTGTAAGCTGAATTTATTTGCAGTCTATCTACAGGATCATTGATAAATTGCATGGGTTTCAAATTAAGAGAACTAAACATAGATCCCCACATGCTGCTATACACATTGCCAGTATAAGCAACAGATTTGGGAATTAATTTCATGGCTCCAGCATGGMTRGCTAATGCAGTGGGAGATGCTTAARGGTATCCAAGACTCTCACACAGGCTCGACAGACGTGATCAAGGACCTCTGGAAGATCCCTCCCCTCTGAACCATCAGCCAGAGGCCCCAAGAGGTTCTTTAAGACATTTAAATTAGCACTTATTATTTGGGCAACTGTTCAACTCACTCCCTGTTCAGTTCACACCATGGACTATTAGTGGGATTTTGCTGATCTATCACTTGCTGTGTAATTTAAGATGGGCTGAATTTCTCTCTAACCTCTGATTGCTAATGAGATTTCCAGCAACTACAAYAGAAACTTAAGCATCTAGCACATAWGTACATAWKYGTAAACTGATGCTTAAATTTAAGTGTTAATCTTCAACTCAATGCTACACAAAGTTATCACTGTGCCTCAGTTTCTCCAACAGCAAGACAGGAATGGTGMTACCTGCTCTRTCAATGCATMCAATGTTGATRAGCATGTRTAAAMCAGATTTTTATGCTGTCTTTAATTTTATAAAAGTGATAATGACACWGACTACAAAACAGGTGAAGTCCCTACCTGTTTACTCTTGCAGTACTTGGAAACACAATTAAAAGCAGGTACATGGATTCTGTAAGAGATTCACACACACAGAGGAAACCAGGCCAGTGCTCTGAGTGGTGAAGGAAACTGAAATCTCAAACACCTCCTCAATTCCCAGTGGGAAGATGGAGGGGCTCAGAAAATGTTACAGGAATAAAACACTGAATAAATAAATTCAATTCTTCACAAGAACTACACTGTGAACTTGGATGAAGAACATGCAGGAACAAACATTCAGAATGGCTCAGAGCTTTGTGTTCTATTTAGATTTTAAGTGTAAGCTGGGCAGGACAAGTACTCTCAATTACTATTTGTTATTTAATGGATGATGCCAGTTGGAATAGGTCTGTAACACTCCTGCCTAAAACTGTGATTTGCAGTTATCCACGAGCTCTATTAACAGCCTCAAAATGTATTTTTAAATCATTTCCATTTACCCTTACTCGTCTCAGACTAGCAAGGGTATTTAACATGCCTGTATGTTTTCCTTGTCATTTCAGACGCTTCATCACAGCAAAATGCCCTTGAAAGAAGAGCCTGGAATACCAATGCTCACTGCTGTGAGAGAGACCAACCTTATCTCTCAACTGCAGCTCTGCACAGGACACGCAGGTGAGAGATTTAATGGCTGTGCTGAGAGAAAACAGCATTTACTGCCAAGCCAGCAAAAGCAGCCCAGTTCAAAGAAAAAAAAAAAAGAGATAAAAAAGTCCACTGTCAAACAGCATGCAGTCAGACAGCAAATAATGAAGCAATGAATAATAGATCTCTTACATAATTGCTATTTTATCCTGATATTATAGGGTGGGATTTATTTTGCTGCAACACGTTAAATCAAATAGTGTCCTCTGTTAATCCACAGATCAAGCTGCAGACAAAAAAAAAAGTGTTGATACTTAAAATTTGCCATATACAAATATTAATTCTTGTCTTCATTACAGACAGATGACAGTGTCTTCTATTTTGATAAATCCTCTGCTATTATTCTTTTATTTATGTTAGAAGAATAGATGGAGACTAGACACAATGAGACCTAAAAGTCAGGTATAAAGATTCCAACGCCTCTAAAATGAAATAATGCTAACAAAGTTTTTTATCCCCTAGAGCATGAAAACGATGATCAAGAAAAAAAAGAAGAAAGAAATCTGACTAATTCTAAGTGTTCTTGTAATGTATTTATAAAACGGATTTACCCCAGTTTCTCCCTCAAGACTGATTTCGTGATTTCATCAACAGAAGAGACCACAATGGGCCATTTAAGAGCCTGTACCTTATGTGAAGATAGATCAGATTCAGTTTCCCCCTTTTCCTCTCCCTAAAACCCAAATTTATTTTCTCAACAAGATCTCAAGAAACAGTCTTCCATTGACTCAGACCAGGAAAGGACCAGAATCACTTCCACCCCTGTTTTGGAAGCTCAGTTTACTCAGTATCTCCATATTTCTTAAGAGGCATGATAGAGTTCTAAAGAAACATCAACAACAAGAAGAAAAAAAAATTAAAGCAGAACTAGTTCCCATACAGGAATCTCATATATGGAGTATCAGTGTGGTTTCAGAAGGTATTTAATACAGTATTTAATASAGTTCCAAATCATTTAGTTATTCTGTATGTGGGTTCACTCTCTAATAAAAGAGCTTGACACTGCATTGTCAATATTAAATTGACAGTAATTAAATAGCAAATACATTAAAGTACAAGTGAGTGACAGAAAATTGATCTTATTTCAAAGCAACTGATCTATATTTAAACAGTCAGCTTCCTTCTGAAACAYGGAGCTTCAAACAACCAACCCGAATGTATGTTACTCCCCAAACCAAAGCATTTTCCAGTAGTAGAACACTTCCATACAAAAATTCCAACTCATTCTACTTTTTCATAGCCTTAAAGAAAAAGGCTTTTCCTTTTAGTAAAGCCAGAGACAGAAGCGGGAGATCCCAAATACTGCTCCAAGTAAACTACAGCAACTTCAGCTGTTACTTTAGAATTGGATTTGCTTCGTTTTTGGGTTGTTTGTTTGGGTTTTTTGGTTGCTTGTTGTTGKGTTTCTTTCATTTGACTTTAAGTAACTTAGTCTTCATCGGAAGCCTCTAGAAAAACTAGAAAAATTGGAACCAACTGTTTCTATGAAATTCTGTGGTTTGTTATTTTCTTGGAAACAAGACTTTCTCAGACTTCACTCTTCCACTATTTTATAGCATCTTATGATCTKCTGTTGCTTCACACTTACGCAAATCCAGCCTGTGAATTTATTTGACTTTGGGAATAGGCTGGTTAATTTTTTGTAGATTTCACATTAAGTGGCTTCACACATTTGGGACCTAGAATTGATTCCAAATCACACTTGCAGTTACTGCAGGTAACTAAATCTGTCAGGAAAACTCTAAGCTTAGTTCTGAGACCCAGTAGCACACAACAGCCCACATCTGTGCTGGTACTGTAGGCCGTTTTTAAGATCTTTTAGTTGCCTCCATTCCCAGCCACGCTTTAACAATCAAAGATACTTTCTGGAGCCTAATGTACCTGTTTAACTTTTTTTTTTTCTCTTTTTTTCAAAAACTCTATTAAAACATTCCAGAGGTCAAAAATTGCAGAGGTCAAAAAACCACATAGTTACTGGATCTCATAAAATGTGAATTAATGCTTCCATCAAGTCATAACTTCAGTCCTACAGCAACTGCCTTTGACTTGTGCATGCCCAGACACAGAGATGCAGACCCAATAATCTGATGTGAGGTAGCCCAATCCATCTATCATCTTGTCCAAGATAGATGCAAATATCCAAATTAGGGGAGTCTTTACCAAAAATTTTAATTTAATATTACCTGGTGGTACAGGATGACTTTACCTGCTATTCAATTCTGCATTCCTAATCATGACCACTTGCACCCCAGTTAATTCCATTCTGAATTTTGCTCACAACCTTATCACAGCTGACTTCATCAAGCAATGTATATTTAGTTATGTTTGTATTTCTTCACAAGTAAGCTCATCAAATTATCTGAGAATATKTATTGGTGATTTAACTGTAATTTCCTAATTATTTTTTCAATCTGTTAACACAATTTCACGGTAATATTCTATTCTAGTTATATGAATCAATTCATAGAACAGTTATGGATACMGCTCCAATTAAAAGCTTATCACATAGCTATAGACCACTTAATTTTCTCTTYAATCACTTAAATTAGAACCATGCAAATAAGCCATGAATGGAGAGTGGCARAACTGAAGCACTTAAAAATTGTTACCATTAAGAGTTAATCCAGTAGCCTTATGTTTTATACWATGCACAATCTTCCAAGTTAAAGGGGAAAAATGTGTCTTACTAAAAAACTCAGTTCCTTTCCACCTTCTGCCCTTTGATGTGAGGTGTTCCATACTGATGTTTACCATAAAATAYGGATTTGTTTCAACACTTTCTTTTTCCTTACAGCAAGCAGGGCTTACGGTAGAAAGTTGATTGTTTCCTCATTGTTGAAAAGACAAAAAAAGATTTAAATATTAATCTCAAATTTAATATGAATTTTTAAAGTATTATCTTTACATTTTAGTCATAAGATGCAATCTCACAGTCAGGACTTTATATTCATCCTTCAACTTAAGACGGGCAAGCAAAATCTACTTCGGTTCACTTGTGATACCACCAACTATGTTTCAATTTCCTCAGGCCACAGAGATAAATTTAGGCTCAGATATTATAACACATAGCAAGAGGCACCTTGGCTGTACCACCTGCTCTCTCRAAGGATCACTTGGAACTGCTTTGTTTCACTCCATGGCACTGGTTTCACCGACCTGATCAAGAAGAAATTCATGCTCCAAAATGTGTACAACAGAGGAAGGTCACAACTCTTCAAATTAGCAGTTAAAAGAGTGCTAAAGAGTGTTGCAACATTGGATGATATCCAACAATAGCAACCCCTTCCCATGGAAAGGAAGCGGCAGCTGATGCAGTAATTTAGAGCAGGAATGAATCTCAGTGTGTCTCAAGCATGTTTGTGTTTCTATGACACATGGAAGCAACTGAAAACAGTCACAGGCGAAGAAACATTCCTTGAAGATAACTGAATGACAACYTGAACAACAAAAAGAAGTCTTACCTTTTATGCACAGAAAGTAGCATATTAAAATGTTAGGGCAATGTCTGGTTGCACTTTACAAAGTATTATACACACATAATACAAAGTATTATGCACAACAATGCAGACAAATTTCTGAAGGGACACAGACCAGGCCAAAAACAGTGAGCAGACTTTTAAAAGAACCAATTTCCCAATTAAACAATTCCTGTATCAAGTGGCAGGTTGTCTCAGAGCAGTCTGCTCCATGTTAAGACTGTGCTAAGAGAAGCCCACTGAAGTCTTCAAGGCATCACATTCGCTGTAGTGATGGACACAATACACAAAATTTACTCATAAAAGGAGGGCCCCTTGCTAAGCACAAGACTCCCATTGGTCTGCCAAGGGAGCACAATGGGCATGGAGCAGGGGCTCTAGGCAGCCACAGAGGCTTAAACTGAGTCCACCTTGGCAGCAACAAAACCAACAGAGACTGAAACCACACTCACTCATAAGGACATATTCTGGCATCCCTAAAGACAGTCCCCACTYGCTGCCTTGTTTTTGTAAAGATACAAAAGAGGAGATGGATGACAGACAGGTTTCTATATTAACACTCACACCTGGCGTTAGCTACAAATCTGTAAAACAAATGTTCAAAAGCTACTAAATATCACAGAATCATAGGAGRGACCTTTAAAGGTCATCTAGTCCAATCCCCCTGCAATGAGMAAYCTGTCAAATCTRACCTTGGCTGTTTCTGTGGATGGRGCATTTTGGAAGTATATAGATTACAAACGATTTTCTGGAAGACAGAGTAGTTACCAAGTACAAAATCATGCCACAGAGAATCTTCAAGGCATTGCTAGGATTTTTTAAACATCAATTTAAATCTGGAAAAAAATTATTTAAATTTTAATGGCCCACATCTTTGACTTTTCCTCTAATGCCTTTGAGCCATTCCCCAGTTACAACTSCTGTATTTCAATTTGCTCATTAAATTCTTCCGTTTATCAAGATAAACACAAATAATTATTTTTCCTGGTTTATTTACTACCATACAAATTTCTRAAGTAAAATATTTATGCAAGCTTAATGCTCAAAACCAACAGCAGTTCRTCTGCCCCTAAAATGTTGACAGAATTACAGGTTAAGAACTATTCTAGCCCTACTTTTAGAGCAAAAGCTGATCAAAGAAATAGCATTTTTTCAAAGCACAATTTTAAAAGGCAGAAAAAGAATCCAGAGATATTTTTTCTTTTGTTTAAAAGTCATTATTCCTAAACAGTGATTTTATAATCCACAGGACAGCTCCACGCTGCAACCAACAGAGTAATTTTTTTAGTATGCAGTAATTTTCTGTCCATAATTCTTTATAATAATGATGGAGAACTCAGTTGTACAGAATTTGCTTTGTCTGGAATTGAAGTATTACTTCCTTTGGTGCATGGGAAGCCAGAGGCACTGGTGTTTACAACAGGAATCTGTTAAGTAACAGAACACTTCAGAAGAAGTTACATAAATAAAAGTGACCTGAAGTCCATGCAGTTTTAAATTCAAAGGAAAGAACAAACAGATCCCAGACAGAGATTTCAGTCTTCAAAATGGCAGATAACAGAGAACCAAACCCAAGCTTCTTTCTTTCCACTATCTCAGACCTCCATTTATCAATGTACACAATCTGCTGCAATCTGGAAAGCCACTCAAAGTGGCTGAACTACAAAAAGAGACTCCTGTGTTCCCTCTACATCCTGTTTTTGCAGAATAAGTTTTCTAACCATTTAATCTTGTCTCTTAAATTACTTTTGAGATCTCATTATTTGAGCGCTTTCTTGGTTTAGCGCATTGTTTATAAACTCTAATAAAAAACATCTGAAACTTTCACCTCAAATCAAAGGCAGGGGGTTARGACAACCTTAAATTTTATCAATCTGGGGTTGTGTCACCAACTCATAAAACACCATGACTGGACAAACATACATACAGCTTTCTTAAATACAGCCAGAAGTATGGTTGGCAAGMACAAGTCTGCACAAATTCAAGAGATGTTTGGAAGGCATTTTGAAAGGGATYGCTGCAATCCACACCCTTGAAAGCTAAAATAAGGCAGCAGAAGTTTGAAGTTGGACTCCTTTTGAAGGAAATCTTTAATAGATTATCTATTTGTCTGTATKGTTTAATTCAGATAAATGAATGGGGGATTACATATAATAAAAAATTTCAAAYGGAAAATTATTAATGCAGAGAAGGCACGATTGATGCAGGAACTAAGTGCAGAAGAGGAGAACACTCCCTCCAGTGCCAGCAACAGAAGTACCAATCCGGGGGAAGGCTGTGAATATCTCCCATTGCATTGTATTAATAGCAGCAATTTTATCTATCATATTAATGACAACCCACGCGTGACCCATGACAATTCACGCAGCAGGAGCTGTCAACAGAGTTAACCCAATGGCTCAAAGTCTTCAAAGCACTGAAAGATGAAGAATGGGCCCAAAAGTTGACCAGGACCAACAACTTGGGTAAGGGAACATAATAAACATTTGGAAAAAGCCACTGCATTCTAAAGTTTCAGCARCAGAATACTACCAGATAAAGAAAGATAAGTGATTATGTCACTTCAAAACACCTCAGCACAATTTCTGGAGARAGAAAGAAAAGATGATGGTGGCACAGGAAGTGAATACACTCCTGTCATTGAAGAATAAGCTCCAAGATGTCTGTAGGAACGTTAASAGGACAGGATGATTGGCACTGCTGTACGAAAGAAAAAGACAGCAGTAATTTGAAGGATTTTTAGGTGTGGGAGGGAATAAATGCAGAGCAAAGAGGGCGATAAATTTGAAACGAAAATGTAAAACAGAGGCATGAATACGTAAGAATGATCATACTGGAGAGGGGAAAAAAGAATCCTGAGCACATTCCTATTTCACACCATTTCACATCTTCCAATACATCAGAATCACRGGCACAATGATTCATGGGGAAGATGCTTAACAGCAATGCTGAATAATGAAACAGCCTGGGAGAAAGCGTGGGAGTCRTGATCCCCAAGTGCATGGTCAGCTCTGCTCAGAGGCTGCACTGGTCAATACATTCCTGCAGCCACAAAATCAGGGAAAGAATAGCTCTTAAAGCTGAGGYTTGCTGAGCACAGATAAACTTTGATGGATTGTCTGGGCCTGCCACCTGGAATCAGGGCAGGGATATTTGCGACATACTCAGCATAAAAGAACAAAAAAAAAACATCAGAAAAGGAACAAGAGTTTGGTTGAAGTCATTCAAGTTTTCACACTGCCAGCAAAGCCCACGTAAATGTACATTAAACCAGGCCAGCTTGATTTAAGGAGCCAGGTAAGAACCAGGAAGCTGAATCAACTCCAGCTTTTGTGCTGATGACTCAAGACAGGAGAAAAAAAAGGAATGATCCCTGAGAACTTAAAGAAGATTCCTACCAAAAGAGCACAGACAACAGTGGGTTATGTGTATTAGTAAACTGGGAACACARTCTCAAGTCCAAATCGAACAGGAGCTTGTTATAACCTAAACAAAAAACAAACTAGAAGRTATTTTACTTCAACAGAGTTTGTTTTTAATTTGGGTAAAAAACCTCAACAAGTGCCAGTCAAAGAACTTGTATAATGAAGCATATGATAAAATTATTCCAAGGAGTGCTAAAACAGTATGAGCAATTGATCATTTTAAATTAAGTGGTCTGCAATGACAAATTTAAATGAGGGTGAACAGGAACCAGAAGTAGTTTGATACCAGCACATCAACTCTCCTGAATCGACCAAGAAAATTCTGCTTCATACAGATCTTTTTTAGGAATGCATTGTATGGTCAGTCTGAAGTTGTGACTTTTTTATAAGAGAAGGAAGATGAGTAAGAATCAGGGAATAGCTGCAGCTGGAGGGCAAGTCTGGAGATCATTTAGTCCAACCCCCTGCTCTGTGCAGGGTCAAACTAGAGCAGGTTGCTCAGGGTCATGCCCAGTCAGGCTTTGAATATTTTCAAAGACCAAAGACTCAGTCCACAGTCTCTCTAGGCAAACTGTGATAACACTTGACCGTCTCACCATAAAAAGAAGGTTCTATTATAAACTTTTTTAAAAAAACATTTAAACTAATTTTCCTTTTTTTTAATTTGTGTTCACTGTATTTCTTTTCACTGAACGCCACCGAGAAGAGTCTGAATTCAGCATCTTCACTCTTCTCCATGAGATGATTATACACAGCAATGGCCAAGCAGCAACCCCAGGGGGACACCACCAATGTCTGACCTCCAGCAGGACTTTGTGCTGCTGACACAACCCTTGATCTCAGCAGCTGAGCCACTTTTTAATCCTCCTCACTGTCTTCTCATCTAGTAACTACTTCACTAGCTTGTGAATGGGGATGGTACAGGGGAGTGCCAAGAGACCTGAAGTCAAGATGAACACTATTGACTGCTCTCCCCTCGTCCACTGAGGTCATCACCATAGGTTGGTTAAGCATAACTTTGCACATATTTAACATTTTACACTGTAATTTAGGGGATGAACCAAACCCTACATTTGACTTTTTTTTCCCCTCTCCCCAAATAGTTGTCTTTCTATCCCTTCTGCTTTTTATTCTCTCTCTCCAYGTCTGAAATTCAGCTAAGCACATCCTAACACAACACATTTGCAAATGACTGTTCAGTAGCTTCACAACACAGACACGTAAAGATCAAGAATATATAATCCATGGTAATGCAATAGTCACTCGTTACCAAAAATATTTTTCTTCTAAAAGGTTTGAGAGAGTTTACATGACTTAGGCTCATGCTATATATGGCCCCAGGAATTCTTTACTGTTCTAAGTCTCTACAAGCAGGTAAGAAAAATCTCAACTTCAATACATTTCACATACACAACAGTATTTTATAGGTGCAACTATATTTGCATTTAGTTCAGACCAGGATTGTGCTTTTGAAGCAAACCTCCTGACAACCCTCACCTATCACACTTTGTTCTACACCAGCGCTCAGGCTGAGTGTGCAAATTGGATTTCTTGGGACAAAATTGAAGTGGAAGAGGCATTCCAGGCATGCTCAGTCCAGAGAACACGAACTAGGTTGAGAAGTAGTCTGAAATACCACATTCACACAAATACAACTATTTTCATCTACAGACCCATTCTGGCAAGATCTCAGTCCAGAGACAACTTCCTTTAGCATAGGCTGTCAGAAAGTAAGAGCTTCGGCTATTTAACCACTATGTGGAAAAAAATTAAATTTAATCAACAATGCAAGAAAGATTAGGTTGGTTCCAGAATGCTGATAACTATGTTACATTTCTTCCCAGTCATGCAGGAAGGAACGCGAGGAATGAGAACTTCTGATCTGTAACAACAATGCACAGAAGGGCCAGGAAGAAGCCCAAATAAAAGCAGGATTTTAAAAACCAACCACACTGCATCTATGGTAGGTTATACACAAGGAAACTCTACATTTGCCAATTAGACAAGAAAAAGGCTGACACCAGACACAGTGAATCAGTTTTCTTCAGCAAATGTCAGTCCTCACATGGAAATGTCAAATGCTTTACAAAGCCCTAAGAGAAACACCACACAAAAAAATTACTGACTTTGCTGGATGACCTTCAAAAGTCAAAAGAACAGCCATGTACCTAAACTCACATTATTTTCCAGGGTACTCCAAAAAAGTGCCAWGTAAACATATGTCTTACAACCAGTAGAATAATCTGCCTTGGAAGGGACTGCTGGAGGTCATCTGGTGTGACCTTCTACTCAAGGCACAGAGAGCTTCAAGGTCACATCAGATTGCTCAGGGCCCTGTTCAGTCAAGTTCCAAAAAATCTTCCATGGATGGAGGTTCCTCAGCCTCCTTTAGCAGACTGATACAGCGCTAACCCACAGCAAAACTTTTTTCCTTTTCAGTTGTGAGATGGGAAACTGGATTCATTTGGTTTTATTTYGTCCTTTCATGGTGCACGTGCAAGAAAACTCTGGCTATCTCTTCTCTACACTCACTCAGTAGCAGAGGACAAGTCCCTTCAGAGTGTTACTCTTCAAGCCAACCCCACACACAGGCTCCCCTCATTACATGCTCCCCTTCAGTGCCCCTCTCCAGTTTGTCTACATCCTTTTTTTTGTGTACATAAGCCCAAAATAGGACATGCTATCCCAGATGTTGCTTCACCAATAAATAAAATAAATCACCTCCTTCAGCCTGTGGCTCTGCTCCTGCTGACGTAGCACACGATGCAGTTATCTGTGACTGAAGACTGGAATCAGAACATTTTAAAATACAGAAGCCTCATGGTGAGAAAATAGAAACGAAACACAGCTGGAAGCAAATTTACCCCTGTCTGCTGCATCCTCAGAGATAGAAGGGCTGCCCTGTGGGGAGCTTTCCATCCAGCAATAAAGTGGCTTCCTGCACTGCAGGAAACTCAACRTGTTCTCTTGATTCCCTGGGAAGTCCCTTTCCAGTGTCTCTGTAGCTTGTGCTTCTGGCTTACCAAAACTCTGTTGCACTGCAGGTTTCTTCCTCTTCACCCTTCTCCTCCCCTGCTACCTCCTGCTCTGGAAGCCTGCTCTTCCCAGGGCTCAGCTGCTTTCAAGGAAGGCAGCACCTCTTTGGCTGTTCAGCAGCTCAGGGTTCAGTAGCTCACAGAAGGCAAACTGAACTCTGTAAATCACTCTCAGGCATTAAMAAAAAAAAAAAAAAAAAAAAAAAAAAAAAAAAAAAAAAAAAAAAAAAAAAAAAAAAAAAAAAAAAAAAAAAAAAAAAAAAAACCAACGCAGACACAAGAAGTAATACACTAATACTAAGCATTCAAATATAATGCAAATATCACCTGTTTCATAAGCACTTTAAAGAGCTTTGACTCCAACTGACTTATCTAAATCCTGACCCAATGATCTCTTTTGTGAGTTGAGGAAGTATGGGCTGCATGACCAGACTGTTAAAATGGGTTGAGAACTTGCTGAACTGACAGGCTGGAACACTAATTAYCAAGTGCTCAACATCCATTTGACAAAAAATAACAAGATGAATATCACAAGGGTCAGTAYCAGGGCACACACCACTCAGTATCTTCCTAAGCACTCTGGGCAACAAGGCAAATTGCAAATTTGCTGAAAGTGCAAATGATAGTAAAAGGGTAAAGAATGGGCATAGACTTCTGTTGCCAAAAAAAAAAAAAAGGTTCAGTTGAAGTGTGATTCAGATATAATCTGCCCGAAGAGATTGGGAGTTACGTAGAGGTTTTCAAGAGCTAATAAAACAAAAAGTTGGAGTTGACCTCAACTAGTGTTGGCAACAGTCCTAAACTTGGAGGCAGAGACTGGACCAGATGGCCTCCAGAAATCCCCTCCAAGCACGTCTCTGTGATCCTGTGAAGACACAATGCAGGCACTTAACTGCTCAGCACAGCAATAGTAGTTTGGGGAACAAACACTCTTGTCGAGGACAAAGCACCAATTAGTTTGACACATGGATGCACCAAATAAAACATTTCCCATTCTACTCAGGCAAATGGGCACTTGTYACCACTCTCAGACTCAAAAAGGAGTGTGTTCGTTTCAGACCTCATCACAGATTTTTAATTATAATGTGCATGAGCAAAAGCCGGGAGGTTTGCTTGCTTGCAGACTCGAAAAAGCCTGAAGTAGAAAGATGTCAAATTCAAAGTCAAATAATGCAATATACTTTGTATTGCCAAAAGCTCAGAGAAGATTCTCTCCTTTGTCTGACACATCTATCTATGCTGACTCCTCCTTGACTACTACTTAAGTATCACTGTAAGGCACATTTTAAATACCTCACTACATTTACCTAAATTTTCAATTACAATGTAAGTCATCACAGTGGCTTCKGAGCATACAAAGCCATCTTTTACCTAGCTGGCCTATGGGCTCTTCAGCCACTGCCAACAGAAATAAGGCATATACAGGRTTGAACTCCATTTAGAGCAAACTCTTTCACAAATAGAACAGTAACTCTTGCAGTGATGAGTAGTCTCATTACAAAAAAAATGTCTTGTGCTCAGTCCGAGTCGCCTAAACTGCTCCAGTAACTCATTTGTTGAAATCTGGCAAGAAGACTTCCTACTGCTGTTTTTAAAATTACCTCTTTTTCACTTGTCCAAGAAAATCATGTATCAGATTCCTGAGTTTCCATATCAGTTATTTGTGCACACACACTATATGCATATGCACATGTGACACAGAAAAACAAACAGTAAAAAAATTAAACTGATCGCAAGATTTATTATCTGCTCTTACATATTTAGAATATAGAAAAAAGTAATCATCACACTCAATTCATGCAAATATATAATGCTAATTTTTTCCTACACACAGCAAAAACATTTTTAGTTACTACCTTAGAGCAGGAAGTTCATAATTAAATGTTCTGACTTAGGATTCATTGAAAAGTCGAAATTGCATAAATATGCCATGATATCACCAAGATTATTTAAGGTATTAGAGGGACATGAGTCATATCTACCTAAAAAACTGTTTCTGGCATCACTAGTGTTACATTATTCATTTTGGTCATGTTTATTTCTCTAGGGTCTAATATATTGTATTAGGTGCTSCACTAACAAGCATCACAGTCCCAACACATTTAAGATAATCAATAATCACATAAAAGGGATCAGCCCTATTTGCAAGAATTGAAAATTGTACTTTTTTTTCCCCTTATGTTTTATGCATTTAAAACTACTGATGTATTCAAATATTTCAGGAAACATTCTCTTCAGTCCATTCATTAACTACCTTTTCACATTAGAYAGTGACTGTACCCATTAGGCACCAATTAGCTCTGCTAAGTATTTCTGTGCATATCTGGAGGACATTCTACCTCCCCCATAAAGATAAGAATACCAAAGATTTCTCCCCACCCCTTAGCAGTCAAATGGAGAAGACACAAGCAATATCTTCTTAAATTAGAAGATTCAAAGTTAAAAGCAGAGCTTTTAATCAAGTTATTTTTACCAAAAACAGTCTCCTTAGCAAGGCTATGAAAAGCACAAGTACTCAATCTTCTMGTTTTGCTCAAAAATAACCACTGTAAATGTATTTAAATAATTTACTACTACATATTTTAGCTGATCCCATTCATGTAAGCCAGGATGAAACTTTATCCATCTTATGCATTACCTTGCTTTCAAATAATCCTGTATACTTCTGTAGGGCTTTGCCAAATAAGACAATAAATATGCATAACATGGATCAGATTTTAATCACCTTAATGCAAYAGTACTTTTCCTCCTCTACCAAAAAGGGGAAAAAAAAAAAGAAACAGATGAGGATCTCCCTGCAACAGCCAAGCTTAAGTGCCTTAAATCATTCCTGGGATATATTTGCTCTGTGTAAGTGCCTGAAAGGAGGCTTTATTCAGGTGGGTTTGGTCTCTTCTCCCAGGTAAGAAGCAAGAGAATTGAGTGGAATTGGCCTCGAGTTGCTCCAGAGAGGGTCTGGATTAGATACTAGGAAAAATTTCTTCACTGGAAGGGTTGCCAGGCGTTGGAAGAGGCTGCACAGGGAATTGGTGGAACCACCATCCCTGGAAGTGCTCACAAGGTGGGTGGATGTGGCACTTGGGGACACAGCTTAGCAGTCAAGACAGCAGTACTGGCTTAATGGTTGGACTCCATAGTCTCAGAGGTCTCTCCCAACCTTAATGACTCTGTGATTCCATTTATCCCAACAACAGGAGGGGGTATAGTAATGGAGTCCTGGTAAAGAGAGAAAGATAAATCTATACACAAATTGGGTCCCGAGGTCTAAATAGACCAACAATCATTTGGTTATGCTTCCTCTCCCCAGCATGGAGAACAAGGCTGCTCCATGACTGAGGACTCATTAGCTGGAATCTCACATTATAGTGATGGAGCCTTTGCCAGAACAAGATTTGATTTACAGCAGCCCATGATGGTGGCATTACATATGTCATAATTATTAGGATTTAATTCCTTAGTAGATACTCACCAACATTCAGTTGAACAACTCAAAGCAACAAACCAATTTTACATTTTTGAGACAACTATGACAAGCAAGACAAAATAGAAGTTGCCTTTAAAACCAATKTAATAAGTGGGTCCTAAACTACTCTTGGGTCTAGCTAAACTGTTCTCCTCCAGTTTGTCCCTTCTCTCAGCTTGGTTTCTAAACCAGCTGTAGTCACCTATTTATACCACTTTACCTGGTAGTGCTGCTGGCACGGTCACAAGGGACAACAGAGCCTATTTTACCAGGTTTCTAAMTAAGCAAAACATAGAATTTCARTCTGACTTCCTAGCTATATACAGAWTACTATGAATGGAATAAACACATGGAATGAGGAAAGACTTCAGAAATGTTGAAGATAAAATSCTAGAAGCTGAGTTCTGATGATGAGCCACAATACAGTACAGAAATTAAGATCTAGGTCCACCATAAGCAAAAACATTGCAAAAGAAATCTGARAGTAATAATAATTCCTCTGTAAAACTACTTTGCAGGGCTGAAATGAAACTGAAACTCATTTAGGGTGAACACTGTTGTTCTAACTCCACAAGACTAGCAAGGATTAAAAAGTGCATTTTGTATTTAATATTCCAGACKTGGGGTATTTAAAACTACATTCCTTAACGTGTATTATCTTTTCCTCTTCCAACCACAAGTGCTATGTGGTGCACGGAGGAGTCAGCAGATGGCACCCATGAACCAGAGCACACACACCCCGATGGCCTTTAGTTCACACACAATGGGTTGGGTTATGCACTGAAAGTACAGGATTTCTTTCTGTAGCAGCCAGAATTTTCCTCTACACTGCGTAAATAGTCTAAGTGGGTATAAATCAAGTTTACCTTCACTATCAAGGGGACCAGCTGCACAATCATCAGGTGCAAGGAGACATCAGAGAGAAGCAGAACAGTGATTTTCCTTTTCATAATTTTAAACTCACATTCCACAGCATTGGTGTTTGTACCCCACTTTTCAGAAGTGGTGTTTCTGTATCAGAATGTCAGTTGCAAATACTCCCTTTCRCCTTGCCAAACACATACCTAAGTTACTACCACAAACAAGAAAAAAGGGGGGAAAAAAAATCAACCTATAGGTGGCAATTCAGGTCAAAAAACCAGAAGGGATTAACACAAACCTAAAATTCTCTTAAAAATCAATATCACAGTACTGACATAACTCATGTTTTGTAGGTCTGGGGTTAATATCAGTCCTTATGCTGCAAGAACATGGATAAAGGATAGCTKAAGGTCCTTCAATAACAACACAAAATAGGGAAGGCATTAACTGCTAATGCAGAAGCAGAAAAAATAGCAAGGCAGGTACCAAATATTCCAAGGAGATTGGACTATCCAGAAACTGCATACTGCATATTTGCAGTACATAAACCACCTAAAATTCTAAAAAAAACAGTCTTCACATGGCATTCAGCTTATAAAGAAATTTCTGAAAATCCAGTGCCTGTTAATGGTTGTGTTCAAACTCTATCACTCCTTCTGCCCTTCACTTATACCAGTAGAAAGCAGTTGGTTTTTACATGAAACTAATTCTCATACCCAGTGCAGATCTGTGCAATACTTCCCTCCCCCTGCCCCCACCCAAGCCCCCTCCGACTCCCCTGTTAGAGAAAGAACAGGCTGGAAAAATACAGGATTGCGCTAGGAATGGAAGACATGGAAAAATCTCATCTTCACTCAAGCTACTGATAAGATGTACATCCATCTCATTCTGTTTCAAGACTGACAAATAGCAGATAAAGATTTAATTCTTAGACCTGAAGTAAACACATGGAACAGAGACACGTAGCTTGGACCAGCTATTTTAAGTAGTTGCTTTTGTTGTCGCCACACGGCGTCAATCAGATCATACATTTTAGAWCAGCAGAAAGACTGTGATGCAGCAGGGTTCTGAATAGATAATCAGAATTGTGCTTCAGTAAGTGACAGCTCCACAAAAAAAATTCTCAAAATCTAAATACATGCATAGGACACACTGCATCTGCTATATGTAGGTCACAAATCAGTAGGGAGTCAGAAAAACTTCCATTCACTACTGYAAGAATGATAGATTAAGACAATTAAACAACTTCTTTGGGAAATACTTATTAAAAGGTGTAAGCTTTTTATTTAAATCATTTGAAACTGGAATATAAAAAAAGGAATATAAAAAAGACAGATTATCTTCCTAAGAAAGACTCCTGTACCACCAGTGCTGTTTCTTCCTCTTAACTGTGAGGCAAACAAGAGCAATCACAGGAGCATCTGCAACGCAGAGCACACAGTAGGCAGAATGGACACCAGGTGAAGAAATACCTGAAAGGAAGATTTGTAGTTAAAGATCCAAAAGATAAAAGGATTTACAGAAGGCCACAGGAAGGAAGGACAACATAACAGCATTCTGTGACATATTTCTGCAATTCCTGTTGACAGCAGCAGACTTTAAAGGAATTTGGAAGTGTCTGTGACCAAATCCTTCAAGTGAGTTTGAAGCAGCCCTGCACATTGATTCAGAGGAACAGGATCACTGATATGTAAGAACTGAATGGGTACAGAAGTCATTTACTTAAGTATCTATCATTATATATCCCGAATTGTGTCTCTGCTTGTTAGGGAAACATTCGTGGGAGAATCCATCCAGAGGCTTTGCAAAAGCAGAAAAGTGAAAGCAACCACTGCCAACTTGYTAATGTATATTAAAAATGTTTGGTATTACATAGGAGGCAGCGTCTGAGCTGCATCAGTGCTCTCAGTCTGTACAGTCAGATGTACATGGCCCRGTCCCAGGAACTCAAAGAAAACCAAGTAAAAATAACTCCAGTCCCCAAACTGTCAGAAGGCTGATTTAGATGGCCCCGGGCTCAATGCAACACAACCTCAGCCAKTTAAAATACCCATTCCCTTCTCTTYATGACCGCTGGTATTTCAGCCTGAGAGAACTGACTGTGCTTTCAGTCAGGGATACCACAAAATCCATATATGTTTAACATATGTTTAAATATGTTCAACAAAATAAACTAACAAAAAAAAAACATCAAAAGCTTTCAAGAAGAGGTAAAAAAAAATCAGCATCTGAAAGAGTAATGAAGAATGAAAACAGAAGAAATGTGTTTCTTGACTTTATCATGGCTTTTGTAAGTCAGCCCATGGTATACACCACTCCGTCACTGAGGCTCAGGGGACACCTTCCCCCCATTCAGGGCTGTTACCTCATTTCCTCAGCATCTTCTGAAGTTCCCAGTTTGTTCTTCCCTTTTAAGCCAGACACATGCTGGAAATACAGGGATGAAACCATCAGATTTCTCCCTGTACTAKTTCTAGTAACATGAAATGCAAACTYTCTAAATTCTGCAGTCTTACTATGYCTTTATGCTTTTTTAACTTACSACAAGGCCAGATAAAGACAACACACACCCTGAATTGAGTCCACCCTGCTGCAGTGTAAGAGTTGCTTTCACTACTCTCTTGCCAGAGATACTGTAAATTTTTTTCCCACTTCACTGTCATCTTAATTTCCAGCTCATTAGTCCCTATCACACTCTTATCCCTYTGAGACATACACATTACATCTAACGTATCTGCAATGCCTGTGCTTCTGCATTAGGTTTCAAGCTCAGTACAGAAGTTATGTACTTAAGCAGGGTAGTGTCCAGAAAATGCAAACTAATTAGAAAAAAATAACCTAAAATTTAATTACATTAAAGCAAGACAATTTTTTAAAGTACATTATTTTTAAACTATTCACACACTCACACAACATAGGAAACTGAGAACTTGAACAAAATCCTCACTGGTAGAATGGTATAGTTTAWCAGCAGATCTTGTTGCCCCAGGACTGGATCAGAGAACAAAACCATGGAGAAATCCTTGCACAACTGCAGAAAATGCAAAAATTTCCATCAGCTGGAAGAGAATTAAGAATTCATCTGGCACAGAAGAAGACATGTTTTCAAATGCACGAGAGTAATCGATAACACCTATCATCTTGATTCAACTCTGATCTCTCAACTTTGTACTCMAATCTGTTGYAGATTTTGTCTTAATTAATGCCACRATCTTAAAGCTGCCATCTCTCCCTTCTCCACCCTGTATTACCTTACACCACCTCCCCATACCATGCATTTTCTAAGAAAATTTTCCTCCTCAAGCACTATTTTTATCCACCTCTATTAAGCATTAGTTTATTAATTATATTTAACTCTTGCATACAGCATTCTTAATATATATTTTATATTAAAGATTTGAGAAATCCCTTAAATGACTGGTAAATTTATTGTTTTGATCATGATTAATCTGTAAAGTTGCTTCTGTAAACGCATTGTCTTTATGCACTGCTAATGAAGGCTGACCTTCATTWAGCAGCCTTTTCCTTGGGCCAGAAAACTGATATCAGAACTTGTGGATGGATTAGGACCTCTGATGCTATTAAAATAAAGAACAGCTGCTGCCCTAACCACATTAGAATGGCTTTACTGCACTTTTTGATTATTATCAGCTAGAAAACCAGGATTTTTGTTGATTTCAGAGTGACAGTTTGCTGGAGGGAGAAGGGCAAAACTGTGTTTTTATTATTAGCAGATATTTGCTGATAAGAACTACTTAATGGAACAAACCAAAGACATTTCTATAAATTACGTAAAAGCAGCTTTTCCCTTTGGGAACTATAGCTCTTGCTTGTGTCAGCAGATACCAGAAGGGTTGACTTCCTTTAATATGGAATGTGCCAGCATCAGTTTCAATTAGACACAGGGAAGTTCCTGTAGAGTTCATGACTGTGGTTTATTCCAAGTGTGAGCTGGTGTCTTATCATCTTGGCTTTTACTGCTTTACAAAAACATGCCACACCCTAAGATTGCCAGACAAGGAAGAAAAGGGAAAAAAAACCAAAGCAGGAGTACTGGTCAAGAATAGCAAGTACCATCAGTTAAAATAAATCTTACCATCCCAGAATACAACACATCCTGCTATCATCCTGGAAAAAGAAGGCTCAGTATTCTGTGGACATGCAGTCAAACTTCAGTATTTTCAAGGATAATCAGAAGGAAAAAAATCCACGAACACTAAAACTGTCAGCAGAAGTCCTTGGCTGAACTCCTGCTCCAGCTAACACTGGTGGAGTTCAGAGGAAAGCCACACCAGCCTCAGTGTTCCAGATCCAACTTCCTCAAAGATCAAAAGGCATTTGAGTCCAGGAATATAGCTGAACCTATTACAGGGGACAGACAACTACCAAATGGAATMTTAACCTAAATTTGTACAGTGTTTYGGCATATCTAAATCAGACCTATCCACGATTTATCCTACAGTGTCCATTGTGCTGGAGAAAGGAGTAATTAAGAGGATGACTTTTTCGCTGACTTACACACAAG
>NW_026623481.1:1002603-1005988 GCF_030028575.1 Malurus melanocephalus
CTTTTTGGTTGCTTGAGGTGTTTTTGTTGTTTAAAAAGAAAGCAACACCAGCACCAAAACACCAAACCACATTTTCAGAGCAGGACTGAACATTGATTCAACCGAGGAATATTCAGAGCTGGGCAATTCCTGCATGCCAAYAGCAAATCTCCAGAACAACCCAAGAAAAGATGGAAGGAATGCCTAAATTAGATTGACAACTCCTTACAGCTCCTTTGGAAATTCTGCAGATCACCTCAGAGGAAATTACCATCAGGCCCTATATACATACATAAATGCAAGTTGTCTTGTTAAGAGCTACAAGAGCAGCCTTAAATCATCTCCTTATAAATATGCATTGACATTATGAATATGAAAAAGACACCAATCAAAATTAACTCATTTTCTTCCTCCATACCAGAACAAATACTCAACAAATCCCAAATATCAATGAAGGTGAACTTCCCTACTGCTCCATCTCCAGTACAACCTCAGCTCCTTACAGTTACCATGGCTTGAGACCTAAGGATTTCCAGACATTGAGATGCTTTGTGGATCTTACTGCCAATCACATTTAGATAGTTCACATGCTACAGTACATCAAACTTCATTAAGTTACTGCTTTTCTTACCTGAGCTCCTCAACAGAACTCACACCTGACCTGTGAGCAGAGCATAGGAACCACAGCTACAGGGAGCAGCTGTGACACCACATCCCATTCCATGTGCCAACACAAAACTGGGTTACAAGGTCCAGCAGCTACACCATTGGGTAAAAGTAAGGGAGTTTTACAAATGAYAAATACAGGATCATAGAATAGCTTGGGTTGGAAGGGACCTAAAAGATGATCTAGTTCCAATCCCTYTGCCATGGGCAGGACACCTTCCACCATACCAGCCAAGCCCCATCCAACCTGGTCTTGAACAATTCCAGGGATGGGGTACCCACAGCATCTGTGAGCAACCTGKGCCAGGGCCTCACCACCCTCACAGTAAAACAATTCTTCTTAATATTTAAAGTCAACCTACCCTCCTTTGGTTTAAGGCCATTTTAAGGCCAAATATCAACAACTTTTTCCAATTGTAGAGAGAACTTGTATAATGARGTTGAAAAAGTCATGCTTATCACTCCAGCGGTCAGATGGAATATCAGGTGCAGAGCATGGAAGGTCACAGATGTTTTCAGACAAAACACTGTATTGCTCAGAGATGGTTTGTAGGAAAAGTATTTGAAATTAGTTACAGAAAAACAAATAATACAACAGGAAAAGAACTTTAGATTGCGTATTTCTCAGAGCAAGAACAGCCTCCTATAGCTTTATTTTAGTGCTTCCATGATCATACCAAGAAAAAAAAAAACAAAAAAAAACCAGTGCTTGGCTGTCTGCAAACCAGCACCCAGGGAAAAGTGCAAAAGAGGATTCCCAGAGGGCAGCTATGATTCACGAAGGACATGCAAGCCCTCTGGATCTTCATGTTATTAGATGCATAGATATAGTAAAGAAACAGTTCCATTTTCACAGAATGCCAGGGAGTAACATTCACCCCATTTATAAAGCAGGACAAAGCAAAGTCAGTAGACATTCCRCAGCACGAGGCACAGGTCTGCTTCAAGTGGCAGTTTCTGATAATGCTGTCATATCAACCACCACCAACCTTAAAAGGTAGAAAAACTGAAAGTAAAACAAAGCAACAGCAAGTGTACCAGGAAGGCAGAGTGAAGCCTGCATTCCTTTCCAGCCTTGGAGCCTGATTTCATCTTTGCTAGGGTGACCTTCCACTGGGTCCAGGCTTGAATACTAATATTAGACTAACAAGAAGTGTGCCACCCTCTAAATATAATGATGACTCAACACCTAGAGGCTTCAGTGATGCAATATGAACAAAGAGATTCTGACTTAACAATCTAGATGCTTAAAATTCAAGTCAAAAGGAACAGATCTTCCCCTGCAGACATAAAGCCAGCCTAGAGCCTCCCAGAGCATCATCTTGAATTAGCCTGTAGGAAAAGGCAACCAAAGAAATATTTCACACATGGCAGCAGACACACTGGCTCCACTTTGTTTAAAAGGAGCATTGAACAGACACATTTCAATTATCTGCTTCAGTTAAAGCATCAGCAGTAAGTTTCAGTTCCAGAATTAACATGTAAAAGTTAAAGACAACAYAGCAAACCAGTGAGCAGTCCAGTGTCTTTCAATGAACCTTAAAAATAAAAACAGCAGCATGAAAATGTGCTTTGTTGAGAAATCTGAATGCAAGTACAGAGGAATAAAAACCTTTACAAGTAARGCTACAAAGATCTCTTAAAGCATCACCCTTGGACAAATATTTCAGTACCCACCTGAGGAAGCTTTAAATACTTTTCAGGGTCCAAGTTCAATAATACATCTTAAAAAAAGAGGGTCAAAGGAAGCTAACAGAGGTTTCTGCAGTAGGAGTAAGAGCAAGCAATCATACAATATATGTAAATACAGTTGTAATGTGATAGAATCCCTCATGAAAATAGTAATTGTTTTCATAGTAAAGTCTTTCTATTAAAACAGGATTATCTTTTCCATTGGCTTGTTATTTTGACTTTTCTCCTTCCTGCYCCACCCCACCTCCATTAAGCTCACAGTCCAAAAATTCACCTTCATTCCCCAAYCTTGCATTCCCACAGTGGCCCTCTGCATCAGAAGAATTAGGATACACTTCAGCAGATGTTCACAGAATCACAGTTTGGAGGAAGCTGGAAAGGACCTCTGGAGGTGATCTTTTCAAATCCACCCCTGGCTCAAGCAGGGCCACCTAGAGCTCASCTACCCAGGACCATGTCCAGACAGCTTTGGAGTATCTCCATGGAGAGGAAGAGACTGCACCACATCCCTGGAAACCCTGTTGTATCACTGMCATGGTAAAAAAAGTGTTCCCTGACAAGGGGAACCTCTTGTGTTTCCACTGATGCCCATGGCCTCTTGGCACCACTGAAAAGAGCCTGGATCAGCCTTTTTTGCACCCTGCCTTCAGGTGTTCACACACACTGCTCAAATCCACCTGAGCCTTCTCTTCTCCAGCTCAACAGGCACAGCTCCCTTGGCCTTTCTTCAGGGCACACAGGCTCCCATYCCTTCATCTCTGTGGTCTCCCTCCACTATGTCTGTGTCTTCYTCATGCTGGGAATTCCAGAACTGGACACACATTTTATCATTTTCTCATGCAGAATGTATTTTCTCATGCAGAAATAATAATAATATCTCTCATTGGTTTAAATTACATTGGCAAGAAAAAGCACTTGGTGGACTTTAGCTATCACTGCCGAGGCAGCTTCACCATAACTAAAATACTCAGAAACTGATTAATCATTCTTTATCTGAAATAAAACCATAATGTTTAATTGGTGCTCCTTCCAATCTGAGCCAAAAGAA